>NC_090745.1:92612063-92619563 GCF_036898095.1 Palaemon carinicauda
AAGACCCATGTCAAATAACACTATTTTCCTCATAACGTGTTTCTGTTCGTTAGTAAATTGCTAATTGTTAACTACCATTGTGCGACAGATTGTAACTATTGTGTCCTGAAAAAATAACTAAATTTTAATTCACTGATTACTTTAGTAGTTACTTATAAATATTTATTCTGCGTTTTTGACATATAGATAAGCTATTGCTTAATAGCCATTCATTCATCACATAGCAGCGTTACTGTATTTTCTTTCAATGTATTTTTTATTCATACAACTTCATGAGCCTTCTCCTTTTTCCCCTTATAAGTCATTCTTTTGCATGTCTTAATTTTTTTTTAAATTGAATTATACTATTCACCTTTTATTGTTACTATTTAATATGATGCTCCTTCATGCTCCTAGTGTCTTTCTATTCTTCATGCGCTGTACCACTGACTCGATTCTTCCTTTTGTCCTATCATCAAAATTCAACAAATCCTAAAAAATCTCGCTTCATTGACTTAAAAGTGCAATCCCTTGTGACAACATCTCTCTATTTGCATATTTTATTCTATGATTCGGGTGTATTTAACAATTTATTCTGCACTGGTTTCTTTGTAGGAAAAAAAATGATATTCTCTAAAGTGCATGATGATCTAATCATATCTTTTTGCTGACCTACACATATTTTTGTATTTTGCCAAGGATTTACTCCTGAAATATTTTACTAGTTTCTTTCACTAAACTTTGTCTATCTTGCCAGTTACATTTCATTTTATACTTAAATACGCTCCTTATTTCTTCCCTGCACTTCTGCTCCTTTAAACCTAACCACATATTATCCATTTATACCTTATAGGCTCTACCATCCTTCTTTACTAACTCACTTGTCCTGATTACGTTTGTAGCCTCATTTTCTTACATTTTTCTCCAATTTTTATTTGTCTTGACTTTTGCCTCAACTGAAAAGGATCAGAGCTATCTCCTTAAGTAAGTTTATCTTTTGGAAATTACATCGAGCAACTTGTCCTTCAATCGATACTGAAGTAACAAAATCTACCATTTAATCTTTCCTAGAAAATTATTTATATAATATGCATCTTCAATACTTTGAATCTATTAGTTTTATATAGGTTCATTAATTCCTTAATCCTATTTTCTCGTCTTTCAAAACTCACATTACTGTTTTATTTAATATTGGTTTGATTAACACATAATCCTTTTTCTGTAAACACACTACTCTTTCACCTATCTACCATGTCTACCATTCTCGGTTGTAATACTGCCCTGCACCTTTCTTAGAAATTAATTATTTTACCTCTATTACACTTACTCTTGTAAAAAGGAACAATAATCACCTCATCCATTCCTTTGGAAGCTCCCCCCCCCCATTCGGACACCGTTCACCCTAGTAAACCAATAAATGGCCCTTTCATTATAGGATCTCCTATGCAACCAACATGCTAAGCGTTTTCTCCTTAGCATTTTAATTGTCTCACTTACATACAACAATCACCTAGCACAAGAATTCTCAAATTTATAGTACCACTTTCCCCTCCTGCAGCAGGCGGTTCTGCCACCATTGTATCCTTCACATTTAATACATTTTCGAAATGTTTGCAACATCAACAAAAGAATTTTTTTCTTTTTAGCTGACATCAAATTGTTTGTTTTATTTTTTTTCTAAGATAACTCTTCTTATTAAATTATGTATATATATATATATATATATATATATATATATATATATATATGTATATATATATATATATATATATATATATATATATATATACAGTATATATATACATATATATATATATAATATGTATGTGTGTGTGGTTGATATTGCAAATGATACAGTGCTGGTCGAGGTTGCTACAGAGAAACCATATAATAGAAAAAGTTTTAAGTGTGTCTTTAATAAAAGAGTCAGGTTATAAGAGCTAATGGAACCCAGGGGAATGCCGCAAAAAATGCTTATAATGATTGTAGTAGAATGGAAGAGTGTTGGGATGGGTTTGCCAACTCTCATGTAGGTAAAGTTTGGCTGTTTTTTTAAATTGAAGAAAATAAAATTGAAGTTGAAATTAATTGCTTTATGTGATGTAAGAGGAATATTATATAAAAAGAAATGTGTGTGTGATGAGAATGGTAAATAGGTTAGTGTACGGGAACTGGTGACTCAGATCTTTTGAGGTGGTCATGTGAAAAGAGTGGACGACAGTGGGTTAGAGAAAATTGTGTTTATTTGAGAAATTATTGGAGAAAATGGCTTAGGCAAGCGATAAATAGATATTTTGTAAGACGTTTTAGAAAGAAAATGCATTACTGCAAAGAGGAGCAAGATTGTATGCAAGATAAGTGTGAATGGCACTGTGTGCTTAGATGGTTAGAGGACGCTGCTGATAAGTCTTCTTTGGAGTGATATGAAACTATTGACATGGAAGTTTTCGCCACAAAGTTTATCCAAGATTTGGTAAGGATGGGTGTGGCAGTTCTGGTACGTATAGATACACCTGGTATGGGAAATGGCTTTATATCAATATATATATATATATATATATATATATATATATATATATATATATATATATATATATATATATATATATATATATATATATACATACACATATAAAAGATAGTGTGTTTTGTGTGATTTTTTTAAGTTGAGTTAGTTAGAAAAGATATTTTTATATTTCTTTTCTCGCTTGTTAGAATGCTTATTTGTTTTATTTCTTCCAAGTACCTATCAAGAGTTTCTTAATAATTTTACACACGAATTAGAACTGTTTTATTGATTATTTACATCCGCTTGCCTCGCTATTCCACATCCCTCTCTTCCCATCTGGAAAGGAAATCAATATAGAATTTGAAATTCTGATCACACGTTATTAATTTTCGTTTTGTTTGACAGATTTGAATGTCTTTGCATTTGGGTGTGAGGTTGTACCTGAAGGCTTCTTGTGAATTGTGTACGTTGCTTGCACAAATCGTGTATTGTGCAGTCAAATCGCACCGACTTATTGGTTGTATAACTGCTGAATGATGATTTAAAGAGCTATTTCGGAACTAAATACTATGTAAGCAGAGATTGTTACGTCATGCTGAGGGATTTACCGTATTTTGTTTTTAGACCTTTATATATACATACATACATATATATATATATATATATATATATATATATATATATATATATATATATATATATATATATATATATATATATATATATATATATATATGTGTGTGTGTGTGTGTGTGTATGTGTGTGTGCTTTATACATCGTTAAAGTATATCAATTATGTATAAAATTTTATGGAAAAGAAGTATGTGTGAAGAGCCATTTAGATCCAAGAGGAAAAGTCTTACATGATAGATGATCAATCTCTTTGTCGGTGAAATAAATCTCCGTTAGAGATGGAAGAGAGTAAGAAGAAGAACAGGAAGAAGGGGAAAATCAGTGCAGGGTGAAAATGAGAGTCTCCAGCAAGTTTTATGGGGTTTATATAGTCACTCCGTGTCTGCACAGTTTGGTTATGGCATCTTGTTTGCGTTAGCCACCGTATATATTCACTAGCGGTCACTTTGTATGTTTGTTGCTGGCAAATGAAGTGCTTGTGTACACGCCAATGATACTCAGTCCTTCATATTCTATTCCAATCCACGCCTGAGGGTTAGAACGCCTCTAATGAGCAATTTGTATGCGTTCGAATTCCTAGGCAAACCCTCATCTCACAACGACTCAGGGTGTTGACTGAAGGCTTTGACTTGTCGCTGGTTTCGTCTTACTAAAAACAATATATTTTGTTTTTAGGTGTTCATTGCTCCCAGACTCAGAAACCCCATTTTGTTTTTTACGTTTTTATGAAATGCCGCTAAATAACATCTATATGTAAGGAAGCTATAAAAGGTTTAACTTGGCACAACAAAGTTCAGGCTTAACAATACGAACACCGCAGCAGGGTGCCACAAGCTGCCTGGCACGCAGCCAATCACAGTGCGCCGTCGTGCAGATTTAGTGCGCCTCGGCCAATCATGGAAGACCTTCAAACCTGCAATAGAAGAAAGGAATTGTATGTATGCTAATTTTCAGTGCCAAGATAGCTAGCGAAGGGAAAACCATTTCGGTATATTGCCACGTATTCTAATGAGGTATCGCGAGTGATATCAAGATAAATGAAACGGCCCATGCTGCGAGAGAGTAATGCCTACTTAGAGGTGGTCCCGAGACCCAAGGGATGGGAATGTTGTTGTCGTTCCTCCCTTCCTTCTTCTCTTCAACAAAGGAGGGAAGGCATGGCGGCGGACGCTTCCTCTACGGGTTTACGTAATATATATATATATATATATATATATATATATATATATATATATATATATATATATATATATATATATACATATATATGTATATATATGTGTATATATATATATATATATACATATATATATATATATATATATGTATGTATGTATGTATGTATGTATGTGTGTGTATACGTGTGTACTTGTGTATAGATGTATACTCGTGTTTTTATTTATACATATATATATATATATATATATATATATATATATATATATATATATATATATATATATATATATATGCATGTATGTATTTATTTTAGATATTTTTCTAGTTTTTTTATCTTATCTTTTGGTTAATTTGGGTAAATGAATAAAAGCGGTAGGATGAAACTATTTTCAGTTACGACTCTGATTCTCTTTTCATTCGTCTATCAGGATGAGAAATTATAAATTGTAGTGGGTAATTCTTAATATGAATATATATATATATATATATATATATATATATATATATATATATATATACATATATACATATATATATATATATATATATATATATATATATATATATATATATATATTGAATATTGCGCATGAATCTTTAATAGAAGTTAAGGTAGAAAGGTTTCTAATAAAATGATTAGGTATATTTATAAAGTGTCTACTAGATTTTTAGTACATTGCAGTTAAAGATGGATGTACTGTATATTTAAGAATGTGTATATTATTTTTTATTTTAGTTTTAAATAGTTTATGACTATATATTCAAACAATTGCAAGGCTCCATTTTGTTTGAAAAAGAAGGAAAATATACGAAAATAGATGAAAAAAAATGTCATAAGGTAGTAATACTTTATTGCCATATATCTCATTAGTTTTCCTCTTTAACTATTTTTATCTTGGTACATCCTATTTAAACAAGTCCTCTCTAACTGATATATATATATATATATATATATATATATATATATATATATATATATATATGTATATATATACATATATATATGTATATATATATGTATATATAAATATAAATATATATATTTATATATATACACACACATATTATACTCATTTTATCACATAAGGCCATGAATATCCTTTGACAATTTTAGTCATCTAACGTCCTTTTTGAAACAAGCCCCCCTCGAACTGCTACATACCGTATGTATTTTATACTCATTTTATCTTTTTATATAAATCGCAATGACGATTTTATATTCCCTAATGGTCTCCTTGTCCGTGTACCGTCGGATGCTGCTCAGAGGCTGAAGATGGAGTGAGCGTAGGTGGCCCCGCACGCCACGCCGATGATTTACAGTTCGATCACTGAGATTACCAGCAACTTCGGCCTTTGTAGAGGGAGAAGTTTATGTGCCATTTGATGAGGACGTGGAGGGGGGATGAGGGTGAGGGTGAGGGTGGTGGTCAGCTGGTGGAAAAAGGGAGAATTGTAAGGAGGGAGGGGAGAGAAGGAAGCTTAGGGGGCGGTTGCATCTACGAGGAATAAGGGTAGAACAAGTGGGAAGAAGTAGATAGAGGACATAAGGAAAAAGCTATTAGAAATGAATATATGGAATTGGAAAAAACAAGTGAGTTTATGGAGATAGGAAAGGTAACAATAAGGAAAGCCATAAGTATATTTAGCTAATAAAAGATGGGAATATAAGGACAGAACATATTGAGATAGGTGGATAGCAGGGAATAATGAGGAAACAGTGAGAACAAGTAAATTGAAGTAAGAATAAATTGGCATCGAGTATGTTAAGATAAGTACACGAAAGATTGGAAGATAACGAGAGATCAATTGGGAAACATTGCACTTGTATAGAGACAAGATAAAGACTGTATGAGTTTTTTTTTATTTATTCTATTCTGATCTAGTTAATGAAAAACAAAACAAAAACAAAGGGATTCATGCGTGATCTTGCCAGATGAGTGAATGTCCCTAATTGATATTCATTGCAAAATGGAATGGATTCTTAAGCATCCTTTGCCAGAAGAGAAGAGTTTCACGGATGATGGAGTAATCAGATTCTTTCCTGGAATCCCCGTCGGCAAGACATTTAAGAAACACAAAAGAATATAGATAAACGTGTTGCATATTGAGATTTATGGACTCTCTCTCTCTCTCTCTCTCTCTCTCTCTCTCTCTCTCTCTCTCTCTCTCTCTCTCTCTCTCTCTCTCTCTAGAATTTGAACGATATTCAAAATATATAATGTATTTTATGAGATTATTTTTCTTTTAGCTCCTTTAGTTTTACTATAAATTAAATATTTACGTTGGAAAGACCAGTAAAACACAATCATTGTACTCTGATGTATTTAGACTGCAATATAACTCAAAACTAATCTCTGTCACCAACATTTTTGAAAGATAAATGTCAGATGGGACGCGGATACGAAAGATAAATTATTAGTCAACTAGATAGTGCGTTTCCTGTATTTATTGTCTCAATTCCTCCTTCCATTCTTTCATTTGTAATATTTGTGTTTTCAAAAGTTGTGTTAATTCCTTAAAAATTGTAGTAAATTTTTGTTAGTTTTAGTTATTTTCTCCTTTGTATATTTTAAGGATTTGATTTGTTTTATGCTTATATATTTTGCCATGAATATGTTTTGAATTTTTCCTAGTTATAATTACAGTACCGAAACTTGAGTCTTTAATTCCCAAATACACACTTAAATCATGTATATATGTGTATACACACACACACACACACATATATATATATATATATATATATATATATATATATATATATATATATATATATATATATATATATATATATATATATACATATATATATATATATACATACATGCAGTATATGTATGTATGTGTGTGTGTGTATATATATATATATATATATATATATATATATATATATATATATATATATATATATATATACATGCAGTATATGTATGTATGTGTGTGTATATATATATATATATATATATATATATATATATATATATATATATATATATATATGTATATATATATATACATGCAGTATATGTATGTGTGTGTATATATATATATATATATATATATATATATATATATATATATATATATATATATATATATATATATATATGTGTGTGTGTGTGTGTGTGTGTGTGTGTGTGTGTGTGTGTGCGTGTGTGTGTGTGAAAGAAACCGTTCCTCATTTTAACTCTTTATGTATG
>NC_090745.1:92624563-92654563 GCF_036898095.1 Palaemon carinicauda
TTTATACTTTTTTCATCTAGTTTACCTCAGCATTTTAGTTTTTTCTTACATCCTCAATAGATTTTTCAAAATTATTTTAATTATGAATTTAAGCTTTTGCTTGTTTTCATGAATCCAACCTACATTATGTCTGTGTTATACCGAAAAGCTTTTAGAAATATATACTTTATTAAAGAAGCAATGCATTCGTTCTATTTGATTATTTAATTTTATATATATATCACACACTCACACACACACACACACACACATATATATATATATATATATATATATATATATATATATATATATATATATATATATATATATATATACTGTATATATATTGTGTGTGTACAAGTTTTTATATACTCATATGTTTTTGTATATATATAGTATATTTATTTTATGTCACATATGTATAGATATATTGTGAAAATGTTCCCAGTACCATAATTGAAAGTTTTTTCAAATGATAAATTGTAAATATATTTTTCAAATTATAAATTGTAATTGATTTATTTTTTAAAGTAGATTTCTGCTCTAGCTTTTTCCTTAAGATTCTTTGAAATACCAATCTATAAATAATAAGACCAGGAAATAATGAAATAATTAGTAAAAATCTATGCTTTAGTAGAGCTTATAACTTTATAATGTGTTTGATGACTTTATTTTTGCTACATAAGGAACTTAGAAATGTAAACTTTCAAGAAAGGCTTTTATGCTTAGCAGGTTGACATGTGTCTAGTTTTATAGTTTATATATGAAACCCTTATTTTAATGTGGTACCTATCTTGAAATAATTTATATTTTTCCCATTACTTATATATAGTTTATTTGCTATTCAGTTATTTCCTTTTTCTCACTGGGCAATTTTCCATGTTTTAGCCCTTGTGGTTGTAGTATTATGCTTTAACCACCAGGGTTGTAGCTTGAGTATTGATAATGATGATGATGATAATAATAATTTAGGTTTGAATTAGAAACTAAGTGTATTTTAATTTACTTCATAAGGGTCAATTTCAGTAACACCAAGTTATAGTTCTGTGATGGGGTATGTTCTTGTAATTTGATTTCTCTCAGTAATACGGGAATACCGTGAATTCAAAGTGTGTGATTATATGTTAAGAAAATAATTAACGAATTTTTATTATTTTTTTCACAACAATTTAAAGAAAACCGCTACAATTATTGTTTCGAGTCATTACTATTATGCTTGTTACTAATGTGAACATGGCTGTAAACCTGGTTATTTAATGTTATATTTTCTTATTCCCCTTTTGCAAAATTAATAAAATAAATACTGTTTTAATTAAATAACTTATTGTTACATTTTTAATGTGAATATTAAAATAGCTTGAGTACATAATATAGAAATTTGTTCATATCTTTCATAAAATTTGTATATAAACTGATACCACGATTAATACATACCGTAACGTTCGGACAAATTAAGCTTCAACAAGTCCGCATAGGAAGATCTTTTCGTTAGATTTTCTCGAATCACGGCTCATTTTCACATATGATTTCAATACACACTAGTTACAATAGCACAAAGGAATATTTATATGAAAACTCAATTCCTGAAGTATTCTCATTGCGATATGAAACTGATGTAACGCTAACATAATTTCAAAATATGTTTCACGCACGATCATTTCATTGATGGTTGATACACATCACTTCTACACTTATTAGAATAACAACTTGATATTTACGTTAACGAGGACTTTGAGTTTTTTTAGCCTTATCGATAAGTCTATTTGTTTTCTTAAATCATTGATAACTTTTCCAGTATGGAATGTAAGTAAAGTACACGCCCGCTCTACTCTCTATGAACCGTCTTGCCGCCATTTTGTAGTTTACCAGTTCCAAAAATTTATTCATTGTGAGAAGTCGTGAAATTTTCGGCACCGGAAATTTTTCCCCCCTTCTATCAGTTACTCTGAAGTAAGTTCTATTTTACGTATAATTGTTACTGTAAATAAACATAGATATTATTAGATGTAATTAAACAGTATAAGAACGTAAACAAAAGTTACGACTCGAGATGACGAGAGTCGGTAAGCAGCCAGCGTCAGTGTTTTAGAACATAGCAGCCACTCTTAAAGAGAATTATTGCCTTTTCTCATCTGAATTAAGTCATGATTTATGACATTGTGAAACTAGAATTGAATCCCAGAGACGAATCTCGTACATTTATAGCCTGTGTTGCGGAGGCCATCAACTCTCCCCCGAAGAAAAGAATTGAAGGAGAAGAAGGGGGGCCATTTCTTCTTGGACCCGGCCATTAGGGGATAAAAGAAAGCCTTTGTTGGCACCCTCAGACCAATTTTTATCACTTGAAATTGGATACTTTTCGGGCAATTTAAAGCATCCGGCGGCGGAGTTATAGTGATGGCGACGGCTGTTTCGGCGGCGTTTCTTTTACAAGACTTTCCGCTCCCAGTTGTAAAATTGAGAAGTTATGACGGCCCGAATGACTCGCTCTCTCTTGTGACGACTGACATTCGACGTTGTTTCGGGAACAAATTCTTGCAACGTTTCATTTTTGCTTTCATTTCCTCTTTTGTCTGCGTCACGTCGAAGGTCTTCGGGCTGTTATGTAACGCCCCCCCTCCCCCCTACTCGATTTTATTTTCCTACTGGACGCTAAAATGAAATTAGTGCGCGTGCATCCCTTATGTTGGAAATTGATCTTTATTAATTTTGTACATTTTGATATTCTTGCGAAGAATCATATAGCTATTCGATTTATTCCTTTACAGCAATATATATATATATATATATATATATATATATATATATATATATATATATATATATATATATATGCATATGCATGTATTTATGTATGTATTTATGTATGTGTGTATGTATGTATGTATATATATAATATATATGCATATATATAATATATATATATATATATATATATATATATATATATACATACATATATATATATATATATATATATGTATATACATATATATATATATATATATGTATATATATATATATATATATATATATATATATATATATATATATATATATATATATATATATATATATATATATAGATGCACACAACGACAAAATGCTACCGTTTCTAGTCCACTGCAAGACTAATCCCTCGAAGTTTTCTTTATTCATGTCTGGGGTTTGGATAGTTTTCATTAACACGCTGGGCATCTGCAAAATGGTGATGATGGGAGACTTTTGTATGATCGCTCACAGCTAACCAGCCTAGTATGTGTGGCCCTGACTAGTACATCTTTGCTGATCATGGCGATACACAAAACCTTTTGCCACTCTCAGATATCCCACTCAGAAAGGTGTATATATATATATATATATATATATATATATATATATATATATATATATATATATATATATATATATATATATATATATATATATATATATATATTTATATATATATATATATATATATATATATATATATAAAATTTATTTTGTTAACATATCTGTAAACATAAAGTGCATCTCCATTTTTACGAGTAGAAATATTTGCACCTCAATCGTTTTATTGTTTTATCAGATGTTTCATGAAATATATGTCCTGATAATTATAATTACTTGGCTTTAATATGTCTATTATCTATCATGTTGAATTTTTTTCCTGTATCAATTGTATATTACTTTTTTCTTCTTTGTTTTGCTATTTTTTTCAGGTTATATTTAAAATGTTGATTCCATACACTCCTAGGTTTCACAATTGTCAATAAAATATTTCACATTTTGTTCATATAAAATAATTTTTATTAGTATATGTTGATTTTTTTTTATTTAATTAAATATTTTGCCATCTTGGAAATGTCATATTTCATAAGTTATACAACTTATATTTGATAAGTTTATTTCCATACATTTGTTATTGATATCACGTATCACATATAACTAGAAAAATTTAGCTTGATTGAAATTATTTTTTTCTCATTCCTGAAGGGGGCAATGCCATCAGCGCGCGTCACGAGGTTCATTGTAGGCATTCCTAAGGTCTTTTTTTTTTTCAGCATCCCTACTGCACCGGCTTTTTTTTTTTTTTTTTTTTTTTTGCCTTTTATTGAATAGCTCTGTTGAATGGCCAAGGATTCCAGCGACAGACCTATAGCCCAAATAGTATAAAATAAAAGTCATTAAATTATTTAGATCCCAAAATAGCCAACCGTCTCGGTAACTAAGGGTTAAGTGTTACCGTTTTATTTTTTTTTTCAGTGTCATTTTGTTTCTACGTGTTTTATAAATGATAGTTTGGTATTTGGCCTTATTTCGTGTGAAATTTGTTTTTGAAATTTTCCGTGCTTTATGTATCAAAATACACTGATTTAGCTTTTGGTGTCAAATTATAAACTTCTTTCTACCCCTTCTAGGCGTAAAATCCATATTTCCTTTCTTAAATTGTATTGCATATTCAAATGCCATTTAATAATTTTTCCCAATTTTTGTATAAATCCAAATTCTTATATATCAGAGAAACATTGTTTTATTATCATCGATTACTCATACATACATACATACATACATACATACATACATAGAGTGTATATATGTAATGTGTGTATAGAAAGATGGATGGATAGATCCTGATGGAGGTTAAGTCCCTTAATTAAATGAAGTCGAGGGAGATTCCATTTCTAAAATGGCGGAAGTAGAGGGCAATTTAACCTCTGAAAATAATTACGCGCCCGCATTAGTTTGATGAGGTTTTTAGTAGCGCAAAAATAGTGGATGGTGCAATAAACTACTTAATTGATTTTAATTACCTTATTAGATTTAACTGCGACTGTGGGAACGTTGATATACTTCATTGCCAGAATTATACATTTCAGAGGGCACCGATTTTTGTATGTTTTTTTTTCCGAGTTAGATTTCTTTTTATATATTTGCATTTTTTTTTTGTAAGGAAGTAAAGGTTAACAGCTATGTTTGTAAAGAAATGTAATAAGTTTTGTATTGAGTCATTTTAATTTCATTCAAGAACATGTTTCTCATGATATATAAATGTGGAGAGAGAGAGAGAGAGAGAGAGAGGAGAGAGAGAGAGAGAGAGAGAGGAGAGAGAGAGGAGAGAGAGAGAGAGAGAGAGTTACTTTCATAACCTAAAAAGATATCAATTAAAGCAATCTATGAAATCTCATTGATAAGTTAAGGTCTGATGTTGTTTTAATTTAAACGCTGGTTTCATTTTTTATGGTCTGCTTAATGACTGGGGGTTTCTGCTGCTTTCAGAAAATCCCAGGATGAAAAAGTGTCAGCGGCCGCTTTTACCTAATTTGGATTGCAACACAATTGCAGCCTGGTGTCGGGTGGACAACTGTTCCAACATGAAAACGGAAAAGAGACAAAGGAGTTGTTTGAGACGAGCAGATGGTACAAATGGCAGTTAACGCTAATTAGAGAGAGAGGAGAGAGAGAGAGAGAGAAGAGAGAGAGGAGAGAGAGAGAGAGAGAGAGAGAGAGAGAGAGAGAGAGAGAGGGGGGGGGGAGAATTGTCCGGAAGTGATGTTTAAACAGAATATTTTTGCACTGAATACTATCATGCAAACACTTGCTGTCTGTTTGCATTAGACAGATTAAAAGATTTGATTAAATTTATGCCAGTAAGATTAGCGCTCTTTCTGTTTGCAAAAGTAAGTAGGGTTATGGGGGGCTGCTGTTAAATCATTTTAAATAGGTCAATAAAGGGCTATTGGATTCTCGGAAAAAAGATTTACGAGCCAATTGCAGCCTTCGTCAGAACCTAATGTAAAATGGCGTTGGTCGTCCGTAAATGGTGGGAGACTTTGCAGCTGCTCCCCCGCTTCCTCTCTAATTGATTTTTAACCACTCAAAAAGTCTTCCCTTCCTCGAAATTGGGTTGGGGGGATGAAAAGAAAAATAAGTCCCTAGTTCCTCGATTTTCCAGTAGTCTTTGATTCTAGGCTCGAGACTAATTTATCTCTCTCTCTCTCTCTCCTCCTCTCTCTCTCTCTCTCTCTCCCTCTCTCTCTCTCTCTCTCGCTCTCTCTCTCCTAAATTGGAGAGGGACGATGAAATAAAAAATTATATCCTCGAATTTCAAGTTGTCCTAGATTCTAGACTCGAGACTAATTTATCTCTCTCTCTCTCTCTCTCTCTCTCTCTCTCTCTCTCCTCTCTCTCCTCTCTCTCTCCTCTCTCTCTCTCTCTCTCTCTGGAAGATGAAAAGAAAACGAAATGAGGTCCTTGAATTTCTAGTTGTCCTAGAATCTAGGTTTGAGACAATCTCTCTCTCTCTCTCTCTCTCTCTCTCTCTCTCTCTCTCTCCTCTCTCTCTCCTCTCTCTCTCTCTCTCTCTCTCTCTCTCTCTCACTTTTCTTCCTGGTAATTTTCGATGAAATGAAAGAGCAATAATATCGGTCATGGAGATGGTGATAAAACAGATTTCTAGTTGCACGGTTGCCTGCTCGGCCGCACCATTTGCAGATAGGATCCCCGTAAAAGACGGGAATATAGGCCATTTCTGGGGCCGTCTCCCCTCCCCGACACGACGCTTGGAATGAATTGTCTTTATAGTTCCCCGTCAGTCCCGCTTCCTTACACACCTCCCCTCTTCGCCTACCCCCCCCCCCCCCCTCCCCTCCTTCGTGCGCCATCCTCCATTTTCTCATATTCCCTCTGGGATCTTTGGGAGGCTGAAGGGGAAGATGAGATATGGTTGCTATTCTTTGAGGCGCTGCCGAGTTTAGTCTCTTTCTTTCTCTTCTCTCTTTTTCGGAAGGAGTTACGAGGCTGCGGGTTTCATAGCGCCTTGTCAACTCCTAAACATCAAACACTAAACAATTTTCCTATATTATTGTAAAGTCTCATTTTTAGTCTTGGTAGGTTCTTTCTACGCACTGTAGAATTGCAAGAGCCCGTGCTTAGCCAGAAGATGCAGGCATCCTACAGCAACAACAGGTTCAGTTCTAAAGAGCCGCCCAATAAACAAAAAAAAGTGTTAATAAAAACAGCAGGAGTACTGATAATTTTCCTCCATAAAATGTACCGAAAATAGGCCATTCGTAACAATCATCTCTGATGCCTGGCATTCAAGTGTAATTGTATAGGCCTTGGTGCTTGTACGGGTTCTCCTGAATACGGTGTGCATCGCATTAATGTGTTTTTTATGACTTACTGCTGCTGGTTTATTGTAGATGTGGGCTTTTTTTGTCTATGAAAGCTTCAAATGGCTAAGAGGGATTAATAGCTGCGGGAAATTTATACTACTTCCATATGATAATATTTTCAATTCTGGAATTTAAACGTTAGGGTGTTGTTTTCTTAAAGAGGAAGAGACACTTTCGGTAGAATGATATAAAATTATTCTTAAAGAAACTAGGAATACAATCATGATTCTAGACAGGAATTCCTTTCGGACAACGATGCACTGACTCACCCAGCTCTATTATAATGTTTACTACCACGACATGTTATTGCATTTATCCGATCTTCTCCATTAGCATCAAATATCCTGGTCCCTTGATGCCTGTTATCGTATTCCTCCGGCTCTATAGCGCCATCAAGTGTCTTATCGTTTATCAGAAGAATAAAAGTAATTGACTTTTATCAGTACTGTTTATTTTATTACGGTATAGATCCTTGGATGTTTGTCTGACTGCTGAATGGGTTGACTTCTATATCATGCCGATAGAGGAGCAATACAGGAGTTTTCCTGTAGGACCTATGGTCCATTTGATGAGGTCAATAGTTAATTATGAATTAAGTAGTCAATCCACCCATGTATGTATGTATATATATATATATATATATATATATATATATATATATATATATATATATATATATATATATATATATATATATATATATATATATATATATATATATATATATGTGTGTGTGTGTGTATGTATGTATGTATATGAATACATTGATATGTCACACGCATATTGTACACACCTACATACAAACATACACACACGCATATATATATATATATTATATATATATATATATATATATATGTATATATATATATATATATATATATATATATATATATATATATATATATATATATATATATATATATATATATATATATATATATATAAATAAAAGGATGTTAAAGAATCTTTCATTGATATTTAGATATCCCAATAAAGTTATCTTAAACAGAATATAATGAAAATAACCAATAACCGAATGATTGTGTAAAGGAATCACTGATGATATGTGAAGGTTTATACAACTTTAGTGCGTGATAAAATACGAAAAATTGTCTGTTATTTGAAGATTTTTTCTAATGGTTCAGATTTTGTAGTAATGTTGAGACATCAGCTGTTCATTTTCATAGCTGTGAAGCTACAGCTGTTCGACATTCAACCTAAATAACATCTGAAAGATAAATTTTAATGAAAACTGAACTAGATGAAACTTTTAACTATTTTAATGATAATGTAATGAAGGAAAACTTGTTGCAATATAGAAGGAATACTGACAGTAATTGTAAGTCATGATTCATAAATTGACGGTGAATGATAGTGGCAGAGTAGTGTTTTGTAACTGATTGGATTGACTGGTTCTTAGTTATTCAGTTGAATAACCATTTAATATTGAAAAAAAGATCATGTATTAAAATATACCTCAATATGTGTGTGTCGGCATGGATAGGTATAGATAGATAGATAAATAAATTGAAACCAATTTAATTATGGTAGTAAACTTTATTTGAATTTCCCGATTTGCCAAAATTATTAGCGGTAGGAAAATTTTGATCAATGTAAATTTTGAAATAACTTTAGATTTTTATTTTTTTCAATCTTTACTTGATACTTCCTCAGGTTTCCTTGCATGCCGGTCAAAATGCAGAAAATGAATATAAAAACATGAAAAACAGAAAGATGTTGATATTGGCGTTCGTGTCTAAGCTTCTAAGCCCGAAGTTGGCACGGTGCTGGTGTCATTAGAAGCGTAGGTAGCAGGCAGTAAGGAGCTGACTGGTCATCTTGTCGTGGCCTAACGACCAATTCGCCACTAACTTCCATACTTGTCCCCCACTTCCAGATCCCTAATTGTTTGTTGGGAGCCCTTGAACACTCGAGTTTACGAGGCACCTGAGGGCCACCTCAAAAGAAAATTACGTTCTCGCGAACAACGCCTCCAGACCGGGGGGAGGGAAAGACGCGCGAATTGGTCATGGCACTAGGCGAGAGCCAACGATCTACGGCGATTACTTGACAATGCCTCGGGACTAGACACGTTCACACACGCCCTGATAAACTTACTTTCGAACACTTACACACATACGGACACCAGATGGCTGCGCTATTTGTATTTGGGGGGGGGGGGGGTTTAGGTGGGATGAATATCGAAAAGGGGGACGCCATGTGAGGGATTAGAAAGAAGGAACATTTTAACCTCCTGCCAACCTTTAACCTCTCTTTGAATGGAGACTACCGTTCTAATGGGTTGTTATGAAAGACTTAGATATGGATCTGCCTCTCTTACCTCTCCCTTTGGCTAAATGAAAGGATAGAGCAAATAAAGGAAAACGTTAGACTCCATTAAAGAAAGTAGCCGCTATTGGCTCATAGGCAAACACTTGGCCTTTCATCGTAGGTGAAAATAAGGAAGGGAATAAGAAGAAAAGCGGAATGAGTGACCTTCATTTCAATAGTATGATCCTGTATAGAGTGAAAACAAACTAGCCGATGGATAGTGGCGTTCGATGATAAATTGGAGACTGTAAATGGTTAAAATGCAAATAACTTCTTAGATACATGTTCTCGTCGGCCTAGACAACGAAAGGGTATTTTACCCTAATGGAATAAATCATGCTCAAAAGATAGGTTTTTTAAGGGTGAACTTTGTTGAAACTTTTTTATTTTTATTTAAATGAATTAAAGACCGGTTGATCAGAACCTAAAATCGTTAAAATACTTATTGTTATGTAATGTAAACTCTACACATGACGGTATGGGAGCTGAAAACAGATTCGTGAAAATACATCTTTATAAATTCCTTTTTATTTTTTTTCATTAAACATTTGAAAATAACATCCATATGGTGAAAAAGATATAATTACAGAATAAATTTTGTCACTTAAAATGAGACTTAGGGTTAAAAAAAAAAAAAATTCGGGTTCCGAATACTTATGAAAACAACAAACTGAATAAGATCATTTGGCAATTGCAAGCCTTCTGGACATTAATGTTTTAAAGTCAAGTTTATGATATGCATTTTTATCTTTAGAGCATTATATTTTTATTCATTAAGTATTTGAAAAATTACAACCTCAGTAAGGGGAGAAACAATATATTTTCAGTGTAAATCCTGTCATTTAAAATTAAACTCAATGTTAAAAAAAAATTTGAGTTCCGAATACTTATGCAAAACAACACACTGATTAAGATCATTTGGCTATTTCAGACCCTTTGGACGTTAATGTTTTAGAAAATGTTAAGTTTATGATATGCAAGACTGACTTTACAATCGCGTCGTCCCTTTTTTGTACAATTCGTTCGTGATACGCAGTCGAGATTTAGAGATATTTTGGACATAATATCCTTTGTTATCGTTACCTGAAATGCAAATGGAATTATTGAGTGTTATACTGATATTTACAGTACGTAATCTAACAATAATGGACTGGTATTTTCTTGGTTACAAATCAATGCAATTTCTTTAAAAGCAGTTTTCTTAAGTTTATTCATACCAAATCTACTTTATGTATCAGGGTTGATTATTGTTATTTAAAGACACTATTGAGAACAGTAAACATTTGATTTATTTCATATAGCGTTATCGAGATAGATCAAAATGTTTTTTCTTTCGTTTATTCTTTTATGTAAAATTTTCCCTATCTGATTTTTTCTGTATTTTTATCAAACGTTTTCAAGCCATTCGTTGTAATAGGTTTAGCTAGACTTGACAATTATCAAGATTTTAAAACAATTATACGCTATATATTAAAATAAAGGAAATGAATGGAAACGGAAAATTATTTTTTCATGTACCTTGGATACGAAACTTTGAACAAAAACCTCCCCTTTTGTAAAAGCTGATTCGATAATCTTACTAAAATAAGAGTAAAACTTTAAAATGAAATATAGGAGTGAATTCAACAAACTAGTGTCTTCGGTGTTAGTGTTTTTATTCCACTTTTTACTCACTTTCGTCTTTTAATTCATTATTTTTTATTTTTCATTTTTTTCCATTTGCATTTTTAAGAACCAAAATATTATATTTTGAAGACTTGATATTAGTTATATAATTTATTTTGTTAAATAAAAGATGAAAATTGATTAGATTTATTAAACAATGAAGGTGTAGATTCTCATAAACATTTGATAATTTTGACGCTGATAATTCTTCTTTCATTCGGCAATTCTCTAATAATCAATCAAATCAGCTTAAATATGGGGCTGATATAATTTGCATCAAAATATATACTATATAAACGACTTTTTGATGAAAAATTAACACCTATTTAAGATTATTATTCATATCCTCACTACTTTAATACAGCTAAACTTCTCTGTTTTACTGATAATGAAAACTTATATGATTCTTGTGTATTTTGCGTTATATGGAATCGTTTATAAAATAGTTTTATTTGAGTTTTTCCTGTTTGAAAGCATTTTTTCTGTCTATTAAAGCGGAAGTTACCATGGGGGTATATTATTTTAGGATAGTCTTTAAAGAATGTCTGAGTGGACCCTCTGTTAAATGTCAACTGAAGCGTCCTGCGTATGAATAATGATGGGAATAATACTAAGAGGCAGAACAAGAATAACATCGATACAAGCGCAAACTGAAGTAGAGGATATTCTAAGAACATATAAGTAAAAATGGACGTGGTAAGGACATATAATGAGAATGACAGATAATAAATGGACATTAGGAATAATCTCCCGAGGGGTTGCAAAAGAAGCAGGTGAATGAAAAACGATAAATTAACGAACTAAGAAAATTTGCGAGTATAGACTGACATAGGAAGACCATAAACAGACGCGAGTGGAAGGACATGTCTGAGGCCTTTGTCATGCAGTGCACTAGTTACGGCTAATGATGATGTATACAGTGTGTTTACAAAACAGATCTTCATACGCATACATTTTCAAAGTCCAACGAATGGCGTTATTATTAGGTTCTAATCTCCGATTATTATAATGGCCAGCAGGCAAAAGGAATCTCATATTGAGGCTGTCGTTTTACGCGCCAAGATCTAATTTCATTAGCTATTAAAGCGGTCGTCAAATGTACATAATCCTGTGAAATTAAGCCATCGCTTCCATTACGCATGCTGGCCATGTAACGGCTTCGGAGTAACACCTATTTTCTTGCTTCTCTCTTCTCCTTTTATATATTCTTCCCCTTATTCCTTCTCTCCTTTGATGTTTTCTCATTCATTTTATTTTCAACTCTTCATCCATATCGTTATATAAATATAAGTGATATAAGTGCTTCTTTCATTTTCTTTTCTCTCAGTTATTATCATTTTTTGATAAGGTAAGTTATCATAGATCTCATTGTACATTTAAGTATTATCACTTGAGATTAAAGGAGGCGACCTGCTCTTGAAGGATAATTGGATAACATACAAAGAATATATGTCTCAAGTTATTCATTGCAGAAATAAGGCTTATAGTGGTCAAGAATTTGACTTTAGACTTAAAAAAAAAAAACTATATCTTGGGTATCTTGCCGAGAGGTACTTTTTGCCTTTAGTAAAAAAAATCACTTTAAATGTTAAAGTATTTTTTTTCCCTCGTATGTATTAAGCTTACCTCTTCTAGTTTACCATGCGTTCTATAAAGGATAATAATAGCAATAAACATAGGAAGTTAAACACAATATTATGTGGCAATAAAGCTAGGGATATATAGAGTAGAAGTAATTACAGTGAATAGATTTGTATTCTATATTTTTAATAATCAAAGAAAATAGCACCTAACAGGGATTTCGTATGAAGGAAGCAAGTCAAAGTTACTTTTAACTTCCGTTACAGTTCTAAAATATCACCAGTAAGCGGCTACTCGCGAATGGACCTCAAAACAAGCCGAAACATTAGTTTGTGTTGCATTTATTTTTGAAGATAGGTAAATGGATTGATAGATATATAGGTGTATACCATATATATATATATATATATATATATATATATATATATATATATATATATATATATATACATATATATATACACACACACTATATATATATATATACATATATATATATATATATATATATATATATATATATATATATATATATATATATATATATATATATATATACACTGTATATACAGGAACTTACGGTCTATTAAATTTTTTATTCCTGATCGAGATATTAATCTCTGGCACCGTCGTTCAATTAGTTCATTATGCATGTTGCATAAGATTTTTTTTATTATCCTGACCATCCTTTACATTCATATCTTCCCGGACAGTTCCATCCTGTTCGTAATACTAAGTATGCAGTTAATTCTAATGGTCAGGCCTTCTCCATCATAAGGCTCAATAATACACAGTACTCTAGAAGTTTTATTCCAGCTGTGACCAAGTTGTGGAATGATCTTCCTAATCTGGTAGTTGAATCAATAGAACTTCAAAAGTTCAAACTCGTAGCGAATGCTTTTAAGTTGAACAGGCTTACAGAAGTCCTTTTATAGTTTATCTATCAAATATCTGTTTTAATGTTGTAAATGTTTTTACAATATTTTATTTTGATTTTTCATTACCTCTTATATTGTTTATTTCCTTTTCTCACTGGGCTATTTTTCCATGTTGTAGCCCTTGGGCTTATAGCATCTTGCTTCTCCAAGTAGGGTTGTAGCTTAGCTAGTAATAATAATAATAATGATAATAATAATAATAATAATAATAATAATAATATTTGTGTGTAACATATAAATGTATATATCCAGTATATATACATAGATTGATTGATAAATATAGTAGGCTATATATAAAGTATGCAGATATGTATTTATATATATATATATATATATATATATATATATATATATATATATATATATATATATATATGTATATGTGTGTGTGTGTGTGTGTGTATGTGTGTGTGCATGTGTCTGTTTGTGTGCAAACTGTTTCTTACTGTATCACTTTCTTAATGTCCCATGAGAGACATGCGCAAGCAAAATGGCTGAGCCATCCCCGGCCCTTTTTTTTTTTAGGAATTTCAATCCTTCTAATTCTTGCTTTAGCATAAAAGTTGACATTAAGGCCGTAAAGATATTCTTCAAGGCCATTTTATCTCTTGACGACGGTGCTGTAAAATGTTATACCTTCTCGGCATAGAGGACTAAATGTTAGTTTGTTTTAATGAATACCAGGCGCGTATCCCTTATCGAAAGATGGGTTGTGATATGCAAATGCTTTATACTAAATGTCAATTAGAAGGGTGGCGGGAGGCATGTTGTGGATAAAACGCGCCCAGGAGGTCTTACCATCCCCCTCCATCCCAACCCCTTCAAGGAGGGTTTTTAATTCAAGGAATTTTACCTCCTTTCCTTCATCCTGCTGTTCGCCCAATCCTTTTCTCTTCCTCTTCTATCTCGTGAAGTTATCGATCTCTTGTCCTCCTCCGCGATAGCCCTCCTGGCCAGCCCCCTTCTCGCAGCTGAAACGCAGAATAGAACCAAGAGAAGGACAGGAAGAAGAAGAAGAAAAAAAAAAAAAAAGTTGGTCCCTTCTATCCATAAACACATTTTAACTTTGTTCCACGTCGGGATATTAGTGATTAATGTAGCCGGCCTTGCGCCATTATTTTTTCTTTGGAAACTGCCTCGGCTGCTTTTTCTTAATGAGGAGATTTCCTCTCCCCCTTGATCGGAGGCGATTCTCCTTTTTCTTTTTTTCTCCCTCTTTCGCCCGTGAGATCCCTGCATATGATATCCCGACAGCTGTATGACTCGACAGCCAATGGGAAGGGAGTTGGGCGTGGCTTACCGCGCCAGGAGCCAATAGCTCGTGACCTTCCGCCGAGATCGGGAAGTGAGACTGGCGCAGTTTGCCCCCTGCAAGCTCAGCTTTATGTCTGATTGAACAATGAACCAAAGCTTCCTATTGATAACGAATAATGGAATAAAGTTTGGCCTTTCGTTTATCAGGCACTGGGTATTATCCCCTTTGTTGCTGCTCCTGTTTGTATTACCTGAGATTCGATTAATTTTTAGTAGAAATAATTATGAGAAAAAGATTTTTTCATCTGCCTTTCCCTCTCAAAAATAATTGCTTATACTGATTTTATTTGTACTGATTGCTACCATACTTTTATATATTGAAGAGGACGATGAATAGAAGTATTCGAAGGCTTTTATACTTTGACTAAAACCATTATATAACTTCAACTATGAGAAAAATTCTCTAACTCTTTTACTGTTTCATTAGAAATGCCTTGATATCATACCTCGGCAGCTAATGAATGCAACACTCGAGTTTCCGGTCGGCTCCATGTTGCAATAGAATAATTGAGTGAGTGAGAGGGAGAGAGAGGAGAGTGAGAGTGACTTGGCAATCTTTGTTTGGCATAGTGCGTTGCAACTAAGGGGAGTCCTTGGGTCAGATTTGTCTACGTCCTTAAGGAAACCTTAACCTATCAGAAGTTTTTCTGCGTGTGTGTTAAAATTATGTTTCCAATACCGTCGGGTGACAACTAATATCGCTTTCAAAAACACCTGTTTGTTTTAGGTTCTCATAACTGCTTCTGAAACGTAAGTACTTTCATATTTGATATAAAATGCTTTTGGTATCTATTTGATAAACAAAGTTTATCCGTTTTGATTATTGATAAGAAATAAATTCTAGTCCTCCTACCACATTTTCGTCCTCCTCTTCCTCCGCGTCTTTCACTGGCGATAGTTTGAATTCATCTTGAAAGTGGTCATAAAAGACCCCATCTCTTTCCCTTCCCCTTCGCGGACTCGAGACATGTTATAGGCCTGATATACGGGTATGCATGTCTTTGTGTACTCAAGAGAGCGTCCCTCTTTCCCCCCCCCCCCCCCCTTTCCGCCCGTTTTCCCCCGGGGGCGCAGACCCATACCGCGTCTTGTCTCATGTGTATTTACGCACGTGCAACAATTTGACTGGGAAGCACTTAAAAAGGAAAAGAAAATGTATATAAACAGTTCTTTGAAAATACTGAGTCGAGTTATTGCTGATAACTGATAACCTACAGATTTTATCCCATCTCTTATTATTCACCCAACCCACCAGTCCCCTACCCCTGTGAACAAGCATCTCCCCTCCCCCCCCCCCACCATTGCGAGAACCTTATCGTAGCCCTTCTTCCCTTGAAGGGAACATAAATTTCGGTCCTCTTATCTGGGAGCATCTCCAGAAGTCCGGATCAAAAATGGGAACTTTGTCAACCTGTTTTGTCATCTTTATTGCTGCTGGACTTCTGTGGGCGAAGGTTCTAAATGTCTAAAGAAATATAATTCAAGAGAAAATATATAACCTTTGGTATCTTTTTTTTCTATTTTGTTTACTTTCCTCTGGAAGTTATGGATTTTATTATTATGGTAACCATGGCTTAATGGTTTTATATTGGAGTTGAAGGTATAACTGAGATTTTAATTCCTGCAATTTTGTTAGATTTTAGGGATTTTGTCAAAAAAAAATTTTTTTTTTTAGTTTAAAAAGATTTCATAAACATTAAATAATAAAAATTAGTTCCGAAATTATATCTTTATGAGGATTTTGTAATAGTTGCTGTATGATTTATGTGATATATATATATATATATATATATATATTATATATATATAATATATATACATATATATATATATATATATATATATATATATATATATATATATATATATATATATATATATATATATAAATAGCTAGACACTTCTCTTCATTATATAGGGGGGGATTCTTCGTTTAATGGCGATGACAAATCATGAAGGAAAAAGAAATATCGGTAATAAGCATCTACTTTTGATGTTGATGTCATCAAGAGCTTACAACTTTACGTCAGCACAGAATGAAAATATTGAAAGTGAGCATGATATGTAGATCGATTTTATCCTATATGTTTCCTTGTATGCAGATTTTTAAGTCATCAATATGCCTTTTTACTTATAAGGTTTTTATTGAAAGTAAAACTGAATTATTGTGATGATAAAACCGATGTAGTTTTAATTTTTTTTACTTCTATGGCTGTTTTTTCAAAATTAGCATAGATGACGGTAGTAGTGGTTTGGGTGAATCCAGTGCCATTCAGTGCTAAAGTTTTGCAAAATAGAAGGAAAAAGCAGTTTTAGTTTTGGCTTCACTAAAACTTGATTTTTAATATTTTCTTTTTACTAATCCTTGCATTTTTTGCATATTAGTTTTTACTATCATCTACATAAATTGCCATTATTTTAAATCATGATATCAGGTAGAAACTCTCTCTCTCTCTCTCTCTCTCTCTCTCTCTCTCTCTCTCTCTCTCTCTCTCTCTCTCTCTCTCTCTCTCTCCATTGTCCTATCGGCTAAAACCAGTATTAAAATACGTTAACTAGAAGCGTATAAGTCGTAATATACAGACTTTACTATCTCATTAACTTAATAAGACACGGTTGGCACTGGGCCTTAATAGACACGGCTGGCACTGTGCCACTGAGATAGCTTTGCAGACGCCATCTTTAATGACAGGATTAATGACCGGCTGTTCTCGTCACACGCTGATATCAGCTAATGAGTTTTGGGCGTTTAATTTGGGCGGCTATTAATGCAAGCTTCTTAATGTCGGATCTTTAACTAACATCTACTGTTTTTGTTTTCATATTTGATATACTAATTCTATCATTAGCGATTCCTTTGATATTTGAGATATTAATGATTCCATCCTTGATTCCAATTGACCGTTCCTAATTAATTCCTGTTTGTTTTGATGGTGACTAGTGTTTGAAATGATTATGGGTTCAAGTTTAATAGGATTTAGTCTCTATTTTTGGACATGCCAGTGGAATCCATGTATAAACTAGTGTACTCAAGCCGTCAAAAAAGACGTCTAAATATTTCGATAGATGTGCGCAAACACAAATTCAACTCTTACCATCCCTTCCTTTTTCTTAACTACAACCCGTTGGTTTGGCAATTTGTGGGAGAGTGTTGCTTCCGAGTGTACCTCTCAGGGTACCCACTTTCACCAAGATATGACTACTCCCTCTCTCCCATATATATATATATATATACATTATATATATATATATATATATATATATATATATATATATATATATATATATATATATATATATATATATAACATGTGTATGTGTGTAACCAGACACTTGCTCTTTATTATGTAGAGGAAATGATTACTTTCAACAGAATTTCGCATGGTTTTGTGCTTTCAAAAATATTCTTACCTAATGAAAATCTGGATTTAACTTCTAATGATGTCGAATGAGTATATTATATTACAAAAATATGATATAGCGAACGTTTTAGGAACAGGTTCCCATATGTAGATAATAAATTTTTCAGAATCCTTGATAAGAGAAAATTGACGTTGTAAACTACAGCAGGTGAGATAAGCAGTATGCGAGAAATTAGTGTTGTATCCCAACCGAAATTTTCCAAACCTTTATAACCCATTAACATTTCTAAGAGAAAATTGAAGTTTGGTATAAAGCACATAATCATTAATCTTTTTAGATAATTAGCCATGGTAATCACCTCATTTGCAAAGTAGCAATACTAATAAAATAGTAGGTAAAGTGAAAAATATTGCTTGCCACAATAAATTGTAGATCTTTTGAAGTTAGATTTTTTCAATAGCTTATATTGGTTTTGATAGTTTATTTTCTCAGTGGATATAATTTCTTATCACATTGAAAAATTAATGTTTTTATATGATATAGTGGAGAGATTGAGTTAGGTGATATTTTCCAAAGAACAGCTAAATAGTGATTTTCGTAAAATGAGTAAACAACTGAGATGTTTCACGAAATTAAGCTCAGATTTAAAAAGAAAAATAGTAATAGGTCATCAATGATGTTCATTAAAATACTTGATGATAGAATTTTTAATCAATCCATTATTAAAAGATTGTTCCGAGAATTGAGGTTTCGAATTTCTCTTTTCATCGAGAATTAAATAGGCTGGGATAGCTTGCGAAGTATGAAGAGTTGCAAAACAAAAAGAGAATCACGAATGTCGTATCCTAATCCAAATAGCTTAGCTGTATGGGGAATTTAGTGGCTTTGAAACGAGTGTGACACTTCGTGCGGAGGAGGGACACGAACCATGTCCTCTTAAAAGAGGCTTAGGAAACGAAATCTGCCAATGGTGTGGAATAAAAGTTAATGCATTCTTTACAATAACGAAATTGCATGATTGGCTGTACTTTAGAAGTTTATCTATTAAGATATATTATTCCAAAAGATGGCGATTTATTTTTAATTTCTTATTTTTCAAAACTTCATATTATTTAAAAGAAACAATTAGGATTAAGTTGACTTGCAGGTACAATTTTTTGCTAATATTTTACCTTGAAGACTAAGAGAATTATGCGAGACTGGAGAGGTGTAATCTTGGAATGGTAAACACCACATTAACATATATACTATTTATACTGTTTTCTTAGTTAATTGGAACTCAAAAAAAATATTAGGAAAATTGCAATGCCGATCAATTTTAGGATTTACTTCGTCAAGAGCAGAATAACAAGTGCTGTCTTTGTCCTGTCCAGAACCTTCCATAGTAAATAAAAGCAACTAAGTCCACGGAGGATATAAAGACCAAAGTATATATAAATTTATGATAATTATATCACTGTTATTTCTCCCAACTATGCAGCTTATTTCACAAAAAAAAAAAAAAAAAAAAAAAACACTCGAATCCATCGATGTCCAATCAGTATAAGAGTATAGATTTTAAATGAACAGTTCTTAGAAAGGTTAATGGCAGATTTTTATTAAGTTATCCCATTTTGCTTTGCTAAAATGTTTCTACAGCTCAATGGATGGTGTAGATAAAGCATATTTTTAGTTATCTTATAGAAATACCCATAACTTCAGCAGCATTTTGAATAGGCAATAAACAAAATCCCCCAGAATCTGATTCTAATGTAGTCGTTGGTTTGTAATAAAGATTAGGCTGATCTAATCTAACCTGACATCTCATTTTATGGCTTTGTCTTGTCCCAAGTTAACTGCCAAAGGAGTTTGGTTGATACTGACTTAAGATAATACGTAAAGGTTAAAGATTAAGATTACCACTGGATTTTCCCGTCTTTTTGGAGAATAGTCTTTTAGTCAAGATAGAAAAACACGTCATGCTGCTTTTGGACATAAATATTTTTTTATGGTATATGTAAACAATGCTTATAATGTGTAGCTTTTAAAAGTTGTTCCCATCGCAATTTTGATTCAGTGTTGTATTTTAATGATTGTAGTTGTGGAGGTGTATTGTGATCTTGAGAGAAAGGTTTAACCGTATATATGTAAGTATCTTCTTTTCAAAACCCTCTGCCACATATTGGTAGCAGTTTACAGGTCTCTATTAATTTTATAGTCGTTTATTTAACGAATCCTTAGCCATTTTCATCAAAAGAGCAGTTTGCCTCAATATATGTTGATATTCTGATCAAATATTTTAACCAAGTTAATCGTTGAACCACAGTTCAGTTTGATATTCATGCTTTTTCACCACTCGTTTGGTTTTAATATCCTCATTACATATTTGACAAAAAATAATAAGGTCTTTCACTAATGAAAACATTATGGCTTTTACTCCTATGCCTGTTGCAGAGTTTCCACTACCTTTATTGCTTCACATATTCTAGGATTTATCGATATTCTTATTCTACCCTCCTGATATGTTGCATATGCATCCAGAAGTTTGAATGATAGTCACTTATTATTCCATAGACCAGTCTAATAGTAATTTCTTCAACTTCGTGTATTTTATTCAATCCAATTACCTCTATCATTTGCTTTCAGCTGTCACCTAATAAAATATCAAACTTTCATCAATCTCTGACATGTTATCTTTACTATCATTAGATTATGCTTTATTCCACAAGTTTGTTCCTTACAATCCTTGCCCTTTCAATTCTGTCCATAAAAATATCAAATACCCCAAATGTACTCAAGAGTATCCTAGATTCCCTTCTCTAACTACATTAATTCTGTGAGAAGCTTTCCGAACTTTGTTCATTTTACTTTATTTTCATATTTCTTATGAAACTACTCTACCATATGTATGGAATCAATGGCCTAATCTACGCTAGAAGTTCCCGTCACTTCTAAATCATCTATCTATCTATCTACCTAACTATCTATATATATACATATATACATGTGTGTATGTGTGTGTGTATTTATACAAATACACGAAGGCTGGAGAGAGAAAGATAAGAGATTGTGTAAATTACATTACGCTAATGGCCTCTTTCGTTGACTTACCTCAATTTCATATTTAATTTCAAATTGTCAAGAAATTGGAATCCTTAGAAACATCGATTTCACGACGGTCACTTGACAAGGGCACTGCTTTTAAAAGTAAATTTTACGCTCACCATCTGATGCTTAAGTACCCTTGATGTAAGGTGTGTAACATTAGATTTTGTAGATGTTTAGAACGTTGTTTAAAATTCCAATTCATTTTACACACACTCACACACACACACACACACACACTCACACACATATATATTATATATATGCATAAATGTATAAATATAAGTATATATACATATATATAAATATAAGATATATGTATATAAACATGTGTGTGTGTATTTATATACATATATATATATATGAACATATATATATATATATATATATATATGTATGTATGTACTGTATATATATAGTGTATATATGTATATGATTGTTGGTGTGTTTACGAGTATGTAGAGTAAATTATGTATATACTTATAACTTTGTTGTTTTTCCTGTGTAGAAAAAGGTAATTCAATTTCAACTCTTCTGTTGTAAACAGTAATACTGTAAATATTTCTACTACAACCACTATTGAGAGAGAGAGAGAGAGAGAGAGAGAGAGAGAGAGAGAGAGAGAGCGAGGCTGGACGTGCAGTATAAATTCCCATCATGTTTTCCCAATATTGACAGCGCCCATCTTCGGAATTATTTTCAAAATTTTATGGTTTCGGTGCAGAGACGTGAGACGGGGAGCATTCTCCCTCGACTCCAATTTCCATTTCTTTTTGCTTAGGTAAAGTTTCTCTCTCTCTCTCTCTCTCTCTCTCTCTCTCTCTCTCTAGTAAAACAGTTGGAATTCTCTCTCTCTCTCTCTCTCTCTCTAGTAAAACAGTTGGAATTCTCTCTCTCTCTCTCTCTCTCTCTCTCTCTCTCTCTCTAGTAAAACAGTTGGAATTCTCTCTCTCTCTCTCTCTAGTAAAACAGTTGGAATTCTCTCTCTCTCTCTCTCTCTCTCTCTCTCTCTCTCTCTCTCTAGTAAAACAGTTGGAATATATGCATTAAGTCTGTGTAATAGAGATAAGACAAAATACTATTACTATATTTTTTAGTAGCGGGGGAAAGCTTTGAAGTAAAGATTCCAAACTGTTATGATTTCATATAGATGTAGATTTGTATATATATATATATATATATATATATAGATATGCATTTATGTATATATAGTAGCCTATATATATATGCGTTTGTATGCATATGCATGCATATATATGTATATACACATACATATATACATATATATATATGTATTTATATATATATATATATATATAAATATATATATATGTATATATAGGTGTGTGTGTTTGTATGTACAGTATATGTATATATATAGATATGAATATATATGTGCATATATGATTAAACTAGCAAAATACGTGTGTCATACAAGACCCATGATACGGAAACTGAGTCATTTTGGAGTAATTTGGGGTTGAATTCAAGAATCCATGTTTTTCACCGTCTAGGCTGGTTTTTTTTTTATTTTTATAGAATCTCATTTGTAGCCGTTTTAAAATGTCACTACTAGCTTAGTAAATGACACTAAACATGACAGTCGTGATAGACAGAGAGTAGGGCAGATTGAATTACATTGGCTATTTATATCAGGCTTGTAGTAAGCTAGGATGGAAAATTTAATGCTATAAACACGGAATAACTGAAGTTGTTTATTTATTAGAGCTTAATGACTCATAGGGAGCTGTGTCTCCATCAATTGAAAGGACACTTGACTAATTTATATTCCTAATTAGATTAATATCTGATGACCACATTAATTCAGCAGAAACCTCATGAAGTATTGGGATTGCTAAGAGGGTGGAAATAGTCGAAACTGACCTGTTTGGTAATCATTAACGTCAAGATTCACCGAAAGAAGGAAACAGCTGATAGTTTACCTCCCTGTGTGCACTGTTGACGTTACAAAATGATATTTACTATGTCCCTTCAACGCATAGTTGCAACCACTTGTTAGCTTTTTAATTTACTTCTGTCCCTGCTTCCTTTCTCCCTTCTTGCAGCCCAAGTTCAAACTTTCATTTCTTTGTGAAACTGTGGGGATTTTCCCATACAAGCAATGAGGTACTTAGTAATGTTTCCTGCCTCAGTACTTGGTCATATTCCATCCTTCCCCTGCCTCAGTAATGGGGTATATTCCATCTTTCCCTTTCCTCAGTGCTGAACTTTATTCCAACCTTCCATTGCCTCAGAGCTGGACCACATTTCATCCTTCTCTTGCCTTAGTGTTGGGTCATATTCCATCCTTTTCCTGCCTCAGAGCTGGACAACATTCCATCCTTCTCTTGCCTTAGTGCTGGGCCATATTCCATCCTTTTCCTACCCCAGAGCTGGACCCCATTCCATCCTTCTCTTGCCTTAGTGCTGGGCCACATTCCATCCTTTTCCTGCCTCAGAGCTGGACCACATTCCATCCTTCTCTTGCCTTAGTGCTGGGCCATATTCCATCCTTTTCCTACCCCAGAGCTGGACCCCATTCCATCCTTCTCTTGCCTTAGTGCTGGGCCACATTCCATCCTTTTCCTGCCTCAGAGCTGGACCACATTCCATCCTTCTTTTGTCTCAGTGCTGGGCAAGATTCCATCCTTCCCCTGCCTCAGTGCTGGGGTATATTCCATCCTTCCCCTGCCCCAGTGGTGAATCATATTCCATCCTTCTCCTGTCTCAGTGCGGAGCCCTATTCCATCCTTCCCTTGCCTCGGTGCTGGGCAGTATTCAGTATTTCCTTTACCTCACTGCTGGGCCAAATTGTATCATTCCTCTGCCTCAGTGGTGGGTCATATTGTATTATTCCCTAACCCTGGGCCATATGGTATCATTCCCTTGCCTCAGTGCTGAACCATATTCCATCCTTCCCTTGCCTCAGACCTGGATCATATTCCATCCTTCCCTTGTCTCGGTGTTGGACTATATTCCATACTTCCCCTGCCTCAGTGCTGGGCCAAATTACAGCGTAACCCTTCCTCCATGCTTGGCCATATTCCATCTTTCCCTTGTCTCAGTGCTGGGCCATATTCCATCCTTCCCTTGCGTAAGTGCTGGGCCATAATCCATCCTTCCCTTGTCTCAGTGCTGGGCCATATTCCATCCTTCCCTGCCACAGTGCTCAACCATATTCCATCCTTCCCTTGCCTTAATCCTGGGCCATATTCCATCATTCCTCAGCCTCGGTGTTAGGTCATATTCAACCCTTCCCTTGCCTCAGTGCTGGGCTTTATTCCATTCTTTCCTTGCAGCAGTGCTGAGCCATATTCCATCCTTTCCTAGGATCAGTGCTGAGCCATAATCCATCCTTCCCCTGCCTCAATGCTGGGTCAAATTTCATCCTTGCCCTGTCTCAGTACTGGCCCATGTTCCATTCTTCCCTTGCCTAAGTGCTGGGCCATATTCTATTCTTCCCTTGCCTCAGTGCTTGGCCATATTCCATCATTTTCCTGCCTTAGTGTTGTGACATATTCCACCCTTCCCTTGCTTCAGTACTGGGCCATATTCCATCCTTCCCTTGCCTTAGTGCTGGCCCATATTCCATCATTCCCCAGCCTCGGTGCTGGGTCATATTCAGCCCTTCTCTTACCTCAGTGCTGGGCCATATTCCGCCATTTCCTTGCGTCAATGCTGGGCTATATTCCATCCTTCCCATGCCTCAGTGCTGGGCCATATTCCATTCTTTCCTTGCAGCAGTGCTGAGCCATATTCCGTCCTTCCCCTGTCTCAGTGCTAAGCCAAATTCCATCCTTCCCCAGCCTCAGTGCTGGGCCAAATTTCATCCTTGCCCTGTCTCAGTACTGGCCCATATTCCATTCTTCCTTTGCCTCAGTGCTTGGCCATATTCCATCATTTTCCTGCCTTAGTGTTTTGACATATTCCACCCTTCCCTTGCTTCAGTACTGGGCCATATTCCATCCTTCCCTTACCTCAGTATTGGGCAATATTCCATTCTTTCCTTGCCTCAGTGTCGTGCCATATTCCATCATTCTCCTGCCTCAGTATTGGACCATATTCCATCCTTCCCCTGCTTCAGTTCTGGGCCATATTCCATCCTTCCTTTGCGTCATTTCTAGACCATATTCCATCCTTCATCTGACTCAATGCTGTGCCATATTCCATCCTTTCCCTGCCTCATTTCTGGACCATATTCCATCCTTCCCTTGTCTTAGTGATGGCCATATTCCATCCTTCCCCTGCATCATTTCTGGACCATATTCCATCCTTCCCCTGCCTCATTTCTGGACCATATTCCATCCTTCCCCTGCTTCAGTTCTGGGCTATATTCCATCCTTCCCTTGTCTTAGTGGTAGCTATATTCCATCCTTCCCTACCTCAGTGCTGGACCATATTGCATCCTTCCCCTGCCTCAGTGCTGGAACATATTCCATCCTTCCCCTACCTCAGTGCTGGAACATATTCCATCCTTCCCCTACCTCAGTGCTGGAACATATTCCATCCTTCCCCTACCTCAGTGCTGGGCCAAATTCTCTACTTCCCCTGGCCCAGCACATTCCATCCTTCTGTCACACTGCTGAATCAAATTACATCCTTCCCCCGCCTCAGTGCTGGGCTATATTCCATCCAACCATATATTAGCCTGAGAACACACCGAATCCAAGAAAGTTGTATGAGCTTTCGTTGGAAATAAAATTTGTGGATAGCAGACTAGTTTCGAACTTTCCATGACTTTAGTAGTCTGAATGGCAATTGAAAGGAAAACTCTACGTAATTTATATTCCTCAATTGGTGAAAACCATCTTGATTGAGATGATTGAGTGTCTTTTATCGAGGAAGGTTATATTTTACTTCATTTACGAGAACACGGTGGAACAATTTATGAACCCAGTTGCAATGAATTGTAATGGAAGACAGTAGTGTTATTTCATGGAAATAAAAACTATACCCACTTTGTAACTATTAGAATGGGTAAACATGCATCCTGTACTGTTATTTTACCATCTATTGAAACTTTTTTGTTCTTTTACAGAGCAGAATTTGTGGGAAAAAATGTATTTAGCACTTGATTATAATGTAACGCAAGTATCATAATTATAAAAAGGTAGTGAATTTTCACATTGTAGAATCCTTATCGTAAGAATTTTTTTTTTTTTTTACATGATAGCTCATTGCTAAGATCATAGTTCAAAATGCACAAAAAAGGGCAAAATTAATTTGTTTGATAACTTAATGTAAGACAGCTTATAAGTTACAAAATAGTAATAAATACCCACTTTGGTAAGAAAACTGTACATGTATTAAACTTAACTAAACAGTAGTAGGATTTATAATCACATTATTAAAACATTGCAGTTACATTGTTGAGAAAATCAAAAGTGGAGAGATTTAAGTCTTCTTTTACATAGCTCAAGTTTAAGAGCAACGAGTCAGAGATATTTGCAGAGATATTTGCACAACTTGGCATAGATAGTAGGAAGATGTTTATTAGCGATTTTGTCAAAGAGGGATGCCATAAAAAAATACCTTAAATGACCTCACTGTAACCCTTAATGAGAAAGGGTTAGTTGACAGTACCTTCATATAAGTTATGATTAGTTGACAGTACCGTCATATAGGTTATGATTTATTATGCTACAATGCAAATTCCGAACAGTATGCATCAAGGTCGTTGCAATTCCTAAGTAAATCTGCGTATGTTACAAAATTAAGAAGAACTGAATTAATACTATCAAAACAAAGGAATTGGTTGATAAATGATAAGAGTCCTTATCCTACTCTTACTAAAGAGAATAACCAGGTTAACTAAGTATCTTCTTTTTCTTGACAGCATTTTTCGTGGTAGTACAGTATACTTTTAATATGCTTTTTCTACTTATCACTTTTGAGAAACAAATTACACTCGCAATTTTGACAGTATGCACAGGAAGCCGCGTGTCTTGTGTACCGTATATATATATATATATATATATATGTGTGTGTGTGTGTGTGTGTATATATATATATATATATATGATATATATATAATATATAATATATAATATATATATATATATATATATAGATATATTTATATACATATACATTTATATCGTGAATTTATTACACTAATATAATAATTGTATAATGTTAGATATGATAAATAGCAAATATAGAATAATATAGACGGTAAGTGTGATTTTCCCAAATGGGTTGAAGATATGAAAACGGACGAGTGCAGTAATTTAAAACGACAACGAAAACGAGTTTTTCAGTTGGATAGCCCCATAATTTTCAGGTGTTAATTCGCGAACGGTCATTATACAGTATATCAGAAATGAATGGAAAACAGCTCTATAAGATCCTCGTCGTTGATGCAATAAACCAGGACTGCTATTTGGTTTTGGGTGGGAGTAGGAATTTCTTAAGAGATCTTGTTTTGGCAGGTGATAAACACTAAATGCATCCTGTATTGTTGCTTTCAATAGGTAAAATAGTACAAATGAGATACTGGTCTTTTTTCGCACCTTCGTTTTAAGGCTGTATTTTGATTTCATATATTTAGATTTGTGATGTAAAATATTCATTTACACAGTCCTCTTCAGTTGAAATATGCTAAATAGAATTCTCTCTCTTCTTTGAAATGAGGAATGTTTTTTCTGCTACCTTTTAAGGGTTCTTTGCATATAATCCAGGTGGTCATGTCATTAAGATTGTTTCGACTATTTTCTGGAAACTTTAGCTCGGTAAATTATGATAAATATCAAACAAAATTCTTTGTGCCTAGAGAACGTGGGGTATTTTATTTACCTGCAAGTTTTTTTTCCTTCTCCCAATATTGATATTTTAATCTTTATTATTTTTTTCTTTCCGTACCAATTATACTTGTTACAAATAAAATAAGTATATCGTTGATTTATTGGAAACCCCATTGGTGAAGATTCTCAAGAATTGAGTGGGTAATTGACCTGGAGTTTTAATATTTAGTGAGAGAGAGAGAGAGAGAGAGAGAGAGAGAGAGAGAGAGAGAGAGAGAGAGAGGATTTCGGGTAGCTATATCAAAGTATGGCACAATAAATTTAAAACAGGTTTGATATGACTATTGAAGAACTTAACTATGTCCCTTACGTATTTAGTGTTTCTGTCTACCTCACTCGTATGTAATCATCAGTTTGATTTATTATGCAAATCAGAATTTTTAATGATATATTTTTCAAGTTATTCATATATATATATATATATATATATATGGTTACATATGCATATATATGTTGTAATATTTATATATTTATTTATATGTATATATAACTAATCTACTTATATGTGTGTATGTATGTGTATGCATGCGTACATATTATGCACACACTCACACACATGCATATATATATATATATATATATGTATACACATGTATACACACAGATCTATATATATACTGTATATATAAATATACAGTATATGTGTGTGTACTCTGAAAATATTATGATTGAGCAATGGTAACTGACCGAAATGTCTGTAAGTACCCAAGGCACTGAGAGAGGGCGATAATATATATATGATAATTATTCATTGTATATTAGGATGTCAGAGTTCCCCTGATAAGGTATTTTAAATAACTGTTGAACTGGAAACTAATACACATTGAACGTTATGATTATGGTTGCATTATTTTAATATGGTTTCTCCTAAAGGGAATTATTACAGTTATATCGATTATAGGAAATTAATAAGCAGACTGTAGATATTTTAGATAAATGAAAATGACGTCAAGAGAGATGTTGCTATATGGAGTGGGAACTGAACAGAATCCACGACAACTCGCTGATAGGCAAACGTCCTAGAGTCTAGACAGTAGCCGAAAAGAATAGTTTTATCAATTGTGTAAAGTATGAATTTACGAAAGAAAAAATATATTCTCTCTCTCTCTCTCTCTCTCTCTCTCTCTCTCTCTCTCTCTCTCAAGTTCACCGATAAAATTTTCATGGCCCCCGCGTGACCGAAAGTTTATGGGGCTCTTCTAAAACCCCTATTTCCATAAGACTATGCAGAAGAAATAGAAGAAGAAACTGAAGAAAAAGAGACAAATCGAAAATTTGAGAGAAAGTATGTAAAACCTGAAAGCAAAAAGCAGAAGTCATCTAGATAATGGACAGCTGAATAAAAGCATAATGACACATTTTAGCAAATATTATTTTCCCTTTTCCGTTAAAATGAGCCATTTATTATATATTACATATTTCCAAGGTTAAGGTTATCAGGATTGTAGTAATTAGCTATTTCGCCAGATGCAAGGAGGGTATCATAAGCTACATCTTTGTGACAATTTAATTTCACTAAATAATTACTTTTGAATTCTTATAATTTTATCTTTTCCATTTTTGTATCATTCATAATAGCAACAATGGCAGTCAACCTAACTTAATTACTCCTAAAATTCATTATATCACTATCGACTGATATCCTCTTCATTAGGAATTATTTATTTATTATTATTATTATTATTATTATTATTATTATTATTATTATTATTATTATCATCATCATCGAGAAGTGTGTCATGGAGTGGACGTATTTTCAATTTAATATGAATTCAA
>NC_090745.1:92659563-92674563 GCF_036898095.1 Palaemon carinicauda
CCATCTTATTATTTATCCCTGAAATTCCCTAGAAATCATCACTGCATTTAGTGTCTTTGAGTCATCGCAAAAGCATCAGTAGGTTTAAAGAATTGATTTCTAAATTGTATCCACATCTTTATTCTGGTTAAGGATTCGAACTCAAACCTGTGATTAACGTAGAATGGAATACAGGACGTACAGAACCTTGAATATCTCTGACTGTAAAATAAGTCTTGCTAGGAATAGAGGCCATTACAAAATTAGGGAACTAATAATGATTACGAAAGGTGAAAATGTAATTCGAAATTTATACAAACCAATTAATTCTACTGAAAATTATATAAACAAATCACACTTGTTAAACTATTTGACTTTACTGATAAACACGAGAACAAACTACTTGCACTTACAAGAAATTAAAGACACTTTAGAGAAAGGCATTGAAGGAGTGACTTAATTTTTCTTCTTTTCTATTTACAAGCCTAAGAAGATTCATTCAGTGTTAGGACACGGTATTGAGTAGGCTACTGAAATTAGAATAGCTGTTGGAGATCCCCCAATACGTAACCTTTGACATTGATAGTGCTTTTTAAAGTAACTCTTCCATCACATTAATCTGTTAATTGTTTTCGTTTGTGTGATGGTTTAATTATATAGTTCATTATTGCTTTATTAGTGAAAGATCCTATGGTGTTTTTCAGAAGCCCCCCCCCCTCTCTCTCTCTCTCTCTCTCTCTCTCTCTCCCCCCCCCCTCTCTCTCTCTCTCTCTCTCTCTCTCTCTCTCTCTCTCTCTCTCTCTCTCTCTCTCTCTCTCTCTCTCTCTCTCTCTCTCTCTCTCTCTCTCTCAGGTTTATTTGTACATACAGTATATGAACACTTATGGTAGTGCTAGATTAAGCCCATACACACATATATACAGTATAAATATACATATATATATATACATATATATATTTTTATATATATATATATACAGTATATATATATATATATATATATATATATATATATATATATATATTATATATATATATATATATATATATATATATATATATATCACGTGCGTGCGCACGCGTATGTAGAGAGAGAGAGAGAGAGAGAGAGAGAGAGAGAGAGAGAGAGAGAGAGAGAGAGAGAGAGAGAGAGAGGTGCCTACGCCCTATCCTATTTGAGGTGGAGTCTTCGCATACAACATAATACTTATGTATGTACGTATGTACGGTAATGTATGTTTTTTTGGGGTGTAATACACTTATAACCAAAAGTTTAGTTTTTAAACGAAAATCCCTATAAGGAAAATCCTTTTATCCCGTAGTATTTCTTGTGTTTTCTGTAGGTAAACAATATCTGTGCTTTGGGCGAACCTAATTACTTAGCGTTAGGTATAGAGAGACACCGTCTTCAACTCATAAAAGTAATTTCGTTAGTGGAACCAATCTTATTTTCCAGTCCCGTCTCGCTAGACCACCGGGACCCGGAACATAACAAGATTAGTTCCAGGGTTCCAGAACCCGCTGGTCCTTTCGTCGAGAAAAATGAGGAAATACGGTTTTTGTTCTTGGAAATGTTGCTTTCATTGCAACGCTAAATATCAGTAATTCTTATAAGTGTTAAGGATGTCGATATTATTAAGGGTAAATAAAAATAGTAAGTCAGAGTTTTACCAAAATACAGGGATACAATAAAGTAGAATTTTTTATTTTTTATATATTTTTTCTTTATCTTTTTTTTGTTTACCAAAATTCTCAGTGCTAGATGCTTCAAAATAGCATGAAATATTATACATGACTATCTCATATATAACAAATGCATATCCTTTTTGTTTTTAGATAAATTTTTTAAGATTAGCGTAATCTTATCCTTTTTGTTTCAATGATTAAACCCATTTGACAAAGGATTCAAAACCGCCTTTAATAGCTACTACCGTCTGTGAAATTTTTCAAGTTTTTCAGCATGCTGAGACAATGGTTACTGGAGAAGCTGGAAGTAAGAATTTATCTCTCTCTCTCTCTCTCTCTCTCTCTCTCTCTCTCTCTCTCTCTCTCTCTCTCTCTCTCTCCTCTCTCTCTCTCTCTCATGTAAATGCTTTATATCTTATCACTTTTTATTTTGGACTTTTGAATGTACTGTACGTATATTTATCGTTTACTTTTCGCTATGACAATATGGTGTCCCAATAAATCACTATGAAGATGGTTATTATTCTTTTTGTTATTATTTTTGTTGTTGTTGTTTTTGTTGCTGTTGTTGTTGTTGTTGTCCAAACATTTTTATGTATGTTTTACTCATAGTTTCACTACCTATCAGTTTTTTTACGGTATTATAAGACATTAGTGCTTAAATCTCATGTATTTATGTACCTAAGTTTTCCTCTCGGCGCGTCTCTCCCTGACTGTCTGTCTGTCTGTCGGTGTGCCCGTCCGTCCGTCTGTGATTTTGTAGCCCGTTGGCTCGTCTCCCTTTTCGTTATCTTAACAAGGTTTGGCTGGCACTCTGCCTCCGGGCCTCATAATTCCGTCTCCTTCCCTTTTACGATCGGCACAAGACGATGGCTGGTATTGGCACAACGGCTGCTGAGATAACACGTACTGCCTCCTTTTATGGTCGGTTTTCATTATAAAATTGTTTGAAATGATCGATCCCGTTTATTTGTATAATGGGTTCGCCATTGTTTCTAAATCTATAAAACTATACATATAAATATATGTGTACATATATATATATATATATATATATATATATATATATATATATATATATATATATATATATATATATATATGATAAATTTTTGCACATTTAGACGCGTTTTTTTTTCATATTCAAATAAGCCATATATATTTTTGCTACATTAATGTCTGGATTCTCTTAACGACCTTGGGATCAGAGCCCCAGGCGAAATCACAAAAAGACAAGAGCTTGTGACCGGCCGGGAGACGAACCCTGGTCCGGGAAACTTGTAGAGACAGTGACTACCACTTGGCCACGAAGAAAAATAAAAGTCAATGACAATTCTGCTGTACTTACGCCTGTCGAATTCAGGTATTTTGTACTTATAATTTGATATATATATATATATATATATATATATATATATATATATATATATATATATATATATATATATATATATATATATATATATATATATATATATACATATACACACACAAATTCCTCTGTTCTATTTCTTCGTTGCGGATTAATTTTCTTGGTATTTCTTATAATTACCAAACCCTTCCATTGTCCTAGATCTTCTATACAATGGTTGTTTTCGTATATTTATGTAGATTTTCTTTTTTGTTATCTTTCTCAGTTTGATTCAACCAATGACAAGTTGTGCAATCAAAGAACTTAACTCAAATAGCGTCAACTTGAACTTTCTTACATTTTATTTTAACCCTTTTTCTATGAGCAGAAGAGTCTTTCCTATAACATAAGTAACTTTGTTAAATTTCATGTTTTTTCTCTGGATGTCAACAATAGTCTGGTTGGTTGATTTAGTTGTATTTTAAATTATTGTTGAGGTTTATAATTTGTTTAATTGTTAAACTTTCTGCTACTCATAACGTAACTTAATTCGAGATAAGTTTCCTTTTTCTTGCATATGTTCCAGACATTTACTTCACAGATCTCATATTAATGAAACTTGACCTTGGCAAGGTAGCGAATTCAATTGTCCGTCATCGTCGTGTTGATGAATACATCATGACGATATCCCTTTATGGTTATGTTATTACCTCCGTCAACGAAGTTGGGAGGAGGTCATATTTTCGCCCCTGTTTGTCAGTTTGTTTGTTTGTAAACAACTTCCTGGCCACAATTTAGGGATTAATTGTTATGCGGAAACGTTGAAGTGATTCAATTTTGAAAGTCCTAGGTCAAAGGTCAGAGTCAAGCAAAAGGTTGACCGAATAAACCTTAACCCCAAATTGACACATGGTTGTCACACACTTCAAATACACCTATACGGTCTAAATTGATTCTGGGAAAGGTAAGCTGATTTCGATAAATGAGCTGCCGTAGCGGAGGTCAGCACTCTCAGAGTTTCTCTATTTATTATTATTATTATTATTATTATTATTATTATTATTATTATTATTAAACCAAACTTATCATATCCGATTGGGAAAAACCGGATCCTAGTAATGAACTTCTTAAAGGGGTAATTACAGTTGCACAACACTCACCAGGTATGTTGTGTGTCCACCGATTCGCTTTATTTTGATGAAGCCGTTTTTATAACATCATAAATGACTGAATCTCCCCGCCTTTGAATGTGTACTCTGTTACTAGAGAAGATATTATCTATATTCTGCTAATGTGGCATGGTAGCACACTTCCCACTATAAGAGGTCTTTAGTATCCTTTAGTTAATTACCTCCGCTAACGAAGTTGGGAGGAGGTTATGTTTTTGCCCCCGTTTGTCTGTGTGAGTGTTTGTGGACAAGTGCCTGGCCACAATTTGACTTATAGTGTAGTAAAACATTCAGGGATTAATTGTTACGCTGAGTCGTGAAAGTAATTCAATTTTGAAAGTCGTAAGTCAAAGGTCAAGGTCAAGGTCGAGCAAAAGGTCGACCGAATTAACCCTAAGGGATGCTGGTTTCGAGAAATAAGGTAACGTGGCGTAGGTCTACACGCCCAGGGTGCTCTTCTAGTTGATAATGTTATGGATACTAAACCTAAGTCAAAGGTCAAGGTCAAGGTCGAGCAAAAGGTCGACCGTATTAACCCTAAGGGATGCTGGTTTCGAGAAATAAGGTACCGTGGTGTAGGTCTGCTCTCCCAGAGTGCTCTTCTAGTTGATAATGTTATGGATACTAAAGATAGGTCAAATGTCGACCGAATTAACCCTAAGGGATGCTGGTTTCGAGAAATAAGGTACCATGACGTAGGTCTGCACTCCCATAGTGCTCTTCTAGTTAATAATGTTATGGATACTAATCCTAGGTCAAAGGACAAGGTCAAAGTCGACCGAATTAACTCTAAGGGATGCTGGTTTCGAGAAATAAGGTAACGTGGCGTAGGTCTGCGCTCCCAGGGTACTTTTCTAGTTGATAATGTTATGGATACTAAACCAGACTATTTGAGGGTAACCATAAATGCTGCCATGCAAGGCTGTGCTTTTATATCATAGTTGATTAGGTAAAGTTGTTTTTAAGCCGATGCGGACTTCTTAAGTGGTCTTAGTTTTATTCATGTTTGTTTATAGACGAATTTTCACTCCACCTTTGGAATAGTAATAATTAAATCAGAGATTAGTTTGAATGGCTTCAACCCCTGAGGGACGAAGATTACCTCTTCGAGGCCCTTCCGTTTTTTATGATATACAAATGCTATGACGCTGATAGACACTAATGCTTGTTTTCTTCTCTCTTCATTTCTTTCTCTCTTAACCCTAGCTACGACCTGTAGTGGTTGATATATATATATATATATATATATATATATATATATATATATATATATATATATATATGTGTGTGTGTGTGTGTGTATTATTATTACTACTACTACTACTACTACTACTACTACTACTACTTGCGAAGCTACAACCCTGGTTGGAAAAGCAGGATGTTAAAATCCCAAGGGCCCCAAGAGTGAAAATAGCTCAGTGAGGAAATGATATAAACTACAAGAGAAGTGTAAAAACAATAACATTAAATAAATCTTTCATATATAAACTATAAAAACTTCAAATTGAGAAGAGGAAGAGAAATAAGATGAAATAGTGTGTCTGATTGTACCCTCAAGCAAGAGAACTCTATCACAAGCCAGTGGAAGACCATGGTACAGAGGATATGGCGCTACCCAAGACTAGAGAGCATTAGTTTGATTTTGGAGTGTCCTTTTCTAGAGGAGCTGCTTCCCATAGCTAAAGAGTCTCTTCTATCCTTACCAAGGAAAAGTAGCAACTGAAAAACTACGGTGCAGTAGTTAACCCCTTGAGCGAAGAAGAATTGTTTGGTAATCTCAATGTTGTTAGGTGTATGAGGACAGAGGAGAATGTGGAAAGAATAGGCCAGACTATTCGGTGTATGTGTGGGCAAAGGAAAAATGAGACGTAGCTCTCTAGAGAGAGGGATCCAATATAATAATGTCTGGCTAATTAAAGGAGCCAATAACTCTATAGCAGTAGTATATATATATATATATATATATATATATATATATATATATATATATATATATATATATATATATATATATATATATATATATATACACCTCGATGCGTTTCAGAGTATGTTATGTCAGAGGTGCACAATTTTCCTGTTACTCAGAAAGTTTTTAGGGGGTGAGGCTGTGAGCCCCCTCCCTTATATTTACCCCACAAGATCCTGGTATCCATTTACAGCTAGGTGGACTGGTGGTCAATAGGGAGGGAATGACCCACGAACATGCAAGACATAAGTCAAGTTTAGTACCACAAAGGCTCATGCCCTCACTGTCTGATTGCCATTTCCTTTTATCAATCCAGTTACCTCCATTATATCATAGAGAACTTTCCGGTCACGCTCAGTGGCGTGGATAGACGTATAACTACTCGGTGTAGAGAGACCGAGTAGGAAAGGGGAGACTGAGTGGTCATACCCTAGTGAGAAGAGCTGCCTGTGGGTATATGTGCATATCTATCTAGATATTTAACCGTCGTTTTTTACCGATCACGTACACTAGTATACTGTAAATAAGAATAATATACTATAGTCCATTTCTTTTAGCGAGTCATATTTGCACCGACTCGCAGCAGTGCCCTTTTAGCTCGGAAAAGTTTCCTAATCGCTGATTGGTTGGACAAGATAATTCTAACCAATCAGCGACCAGGAAACTTTTCCGAGCTAAAAGGGCACCGTTGCGAGTCGGTGCAAATATGAATCGCTAAAAGAAATGGACTATAAGTATTATTGTAAATAAATTCTAAAACTGTCATTACTCTTAATGTCAGACTTCCCTTTTAGCTCCAGTAATCTCCTTGGCCAGAAAACGGCTTCCTGTTAAGAGAAAAACACAAGAAGAGGAAAATATAGATAATGGAGTGCGCGTGACGCTAATGATTTCAAATTAGGTAATTCCTCCAATCTGAATGGACATTTATGGCAGATGTAAATGAAAATGCTTTTAGCGCCTTCTTTCTTTAGTGAGATCAGCTGTTAAGGGAAAAGAGAAGGGAGATGGGGCCGGGTAAAGCGAAGAGAATGAAAAAATATTGGAGAAATGTTTGAAAAGAATACTGGGAAGGGAATTCAGAATGAAAATATAATTTCAGGTTATTTGTGAAGTAAATCAAACATCTTTTATATATATATATATATATATATATATATATATATATATATATATATATATATATATATATATATATATATATATATATATATGTATACTGTGTACACTATATGCATATATATGATTATATGTATATATATAAAATATATATGTATACATCTAAATATATATATATATATATATATATATATATATATATATATATATATATATATATATATATATATATACATATATATGTATACAGTAAATATACATATACAGTTTACATGCGTGTGCGTGTGTGTTTGTGTGTATACGATAATTATATCATGAACACTTGTATTTTTCATATATTCTTATAAGCCACAAATACCTCCTAATATTGATTTCACTCTCTACCTTGGGATCAGAGGCCCATGGTGAATTAACTATGTGATAACCTTTCCTTCAAAATGCAAAGCCGAGCGTTGAATGACTTCAGAACTTTCTAGCTCAAATTTATAAATCAAGTCACGTAGTTTATTATTATTATTATTATTATTATTATTATTATTATTATTATTCTTCATTGAGCCCACATAAAAGTGGGAAAAGATGCAGACAACAAAGATTATTATTATTAGTATTATTATGATTATTATTATCATCATTTTTGTTGCTGCTGTTCTTGTTACAATGATGATGAGTAACTAGGGATTATTGAGCTGCCTTACTTCTAGTATTAGAGGTTCGTTGACCTTTATTTCGAGGTGCCTTACCTCTAGGATTATAGGCTCTTTGACCTCCATTTTGAGGTGATATACTTTTAGCGTAGATGCTCTTTTACTTTTATTTTGAGGTGCTTTACCTCTAGCTTTATAAGGTCCTTGTCTTCTATTTTGATGTGATATACCTCTAACATTAAGGTCTCTTTGTCATCTACTTTGAGGTGCTTTACCTTTAGGATTAGAGGTTCTTTGACTTCTAATTTGAGGTCTATACTACCTCTACCATTAGAGGCCCTTTGACGTATATTTTGAGGTGCCTTACCACTAGCATTAGGGGCTCTTTGACTTCTATTTAGAAGTGCTTTACCCCTATCATTAGGGTCTCTTTGACATCTATTTTGAGGTGCCTTACCTGTAACATTAGGTTTTCCTTGACTTCTATTTTTAGGTGCCTAACTTCTAGCATTAGGATTTCTTTGACTTCTATTTTGAGGTGCCTTACCTGTAGCATTAGAAGCTCATTGATTTCTATTTTGAGGTTCTTTACCTCTAGCATTAGGTGCTCTTTGCCTTCTTTATTGGGGTACTTTACCTCTAACATTGGAGGCTCTTTGACTTCTATTTTGAGGTGCTTTATCTCCAGCATTACGGGCCCTTTGACCTTTATTTAGAGTTGCCTTACCTCTAGCATTGGGGTCTTTGTGACTTCTATTTTGATGTGTTTTACCTCCAGCATTAGAGGCTCTTTGACTTCTATTTTGAGGTGCTTTACCTCTAGCATTAGGGTTTTTTTTTTTTTATTTCTATTTTGATGTGCTTTATCTCTAGCATTAGAGTCCCTTTGGCTTCTATTTTGAGTTGCCCTACCTCTAGCATTAGGGGCTCTATAACTTCTGTTTTGAGTTGCTTTACCTCTAGCATTGGGAACTCTTTAACTTTTATTTCGAAGTGCTTTACCTCTAGCATTAGAGACTCTTTGACTTTTACTTTGAGGTGCTTACCTCTAGCATTAGGGCTCTTTGACTTCTATTTTGAGGTGCCTTACCTCTCGCATTAGGGTTTCTTTGACTTCTATTTTGAGGTGCTTTATATCTACCATTAGGTGCTCTTTGACTTCTATTTTGTGGTGATTTACCTATAGTATTAGGGTCTATTTGACTTCTATTTTGTGAGGCTTTACCTCTAGCATTAGGGGCTTTTTGGCTTCTATTTTGGGATGCTTTACCTCCAGCGTTAGGGACTCTTTGACTTCTTTTATGAGGAACCCTACCTCTAGCATTAGGGGCTCTTTGACTTCTTTTAAGAGGTGCCTTACCTCTAGGATTAGGGGCTCTTTGACTTCTATTTTGAAGTGCTTTACTTCCAGCATTGGGGGCTCTTTGACTTCTATTTTGTGGTGATTTACCTATAGTTTTAGGGTCTATTTGACTTCTATTTTGTGAGGCTTTACCTTTAGCATTAGGGGCTTTTTGGCTTCTATTTTGGGATGCTTTACCTCCAGCGTTAGGGACTCTTTGACTTCTTATATGAGGAACCCTACCTCTAGCATTAGGGGCTCTTTGACTTCTTTTATGAGGTCCCTTACCTCTAGGATTAGGGGCTCTTTGACTTCTATTTTGAAGTGCTTTACTTCCAGCATTGGGGGCTCTTTGACTTCTATTTTGTGGTGATTTACCTATAGTATTAGGGTCTATTTGACTTCTACTTTGTGAGGCTTTACCTCTAGCATTAGGGGCTTTTTGGCTTCTATTTTGGGATGCTTTACCTCCAGCGTTAGGGACTCTTTGACTTCTTTTATGAGGAACCCTACCTCTAGCATTAGGGGCTCTTTGACCTCTTTTATGAGGTGCCTTACCTCCAGGATTAGGGTCTCTTTGACTTCTAATTTGAAGTGCTTTACTTCCAGCATTGGGGGCTCTTTGACTTCTATTTTGAGGTGCTTTACCTCTAGCATTAAGGGCTTTTTGACTTCTATTTTGAGGTGTTGTACCTCTAGCATTAGGGGCTCTTTGAATTCTATTTTGAAGTGCTTTGCCTCTAGCATTAGGGGCTCTTTGACTTCTATTTTGAGGTGCTTTCCCTCTAGCATTAGGGGCTCTTTGACTTCTATTTTGAGGTGCTTTATCTCTAGCATTAGGGGTTCTTTGACTTCTAATTTGAGGTGCTTTGCCTCTCGCATAAGCGACTCATTGACTTCTATTTTTAGGTGTTGTACCTCTAGCATTAGGGGCTCTTTGACTTCTATTTTGAGGTGCTTTGCCTCTAGCATTAGGGGCTCTTTGACTTCTATTTTCAGGTGCTTTACCTCTAGCATTAGGGGCTCTTTGACTTCTATTTTGAGGTGTTTTACCTCTAGCATGAGGGCTCTTTTACTTCTATTTTGAGGTGTTGTACCTCCAGCATTAGGGGCTCTATGACTTCTATTTTGAGGTGCTTTGCCGTTGGCATTATGGGCTCTTTGACTTCGATTTTGATGTGCTTTGCCGTTGGCATTATGGGCTCTTTGACTTCTATTTTGAGGTGTTGTACCTCCAGCATTAGGGGCTCTATGACTTCTATTTTGAGGTGCTTTGCCGTTGGCATTATGGGCTCTTTGACTTCGATTTTGATGTGCTTTGCCGTTGGCATTATGGGCTCTTTGACTTCTATTTTGAGGTGTTTTACCTCTAGCATTAGGGGCTCATTGACTTCTAATTTGAGGTGCCTTTTCTGTAATATTAAGGGTTCTTTGACTTCTTTTGTTGGGTGTTTTACCTCTAGCATTAGGTGTTCTTTGGCTTTTAGTTTGAGGTGCTCTACCTCTAGCATTAAGGACTCTTTGACTTCTAATTTGAGGAGATTTACATCTAGCATTAGTGGGTCTTTGACTTCTAATTAGAGGTGCTTTACCTCTAGCATTAGTGGCTCTTTGACTTTATTTTGGAGGTGTTTTACCTCAAGCAATAGGGTTTCTTTGACCTCTTTTGGAGGTGTTTTACCGCATGCATTAGGGGCTCTTTGATTTCTATTTTGATGTACTTTACCTCTAGCATTAAAGGCTCTTTGCCCTCTATTTCAAGGTGCTTTATGTCTAGCATGAGAGGCTCTTTGACCTCTATTTTGAGGTGCTTCATCTATAGTTTTAGAGGCTCTTTGACCTGCATTTTGAGATGCGTTAACTCTAGCATTAGAGGTTCTTTTGTCTCTATTTAGGGTGCTGTATCTCAAGCATTAAATTTTTTTACCTCTATTTTGAGGCGCCTTACTTCTAGCATTAGAGGCTCTTTCTCTATTTCAAAATCTTTTTTTTTTTTTTTTTTTTAGTTTGTCAGTTTTCTTCGAGATTTCAAAAGAGATTTCAGTTTCGTGTGTCCTCAGTTTGTTAGGTTCCTTAGAGAAATTAATGGCATTCATGTCTTGACCCATCAGGGCGATTGGTAAAGACGTGAATGGTATCGATTTCTCCGCATACGCCACTCGGATATGTCCTTCTTCATTGGAGAATATTGGTACAATGCTGTAGAAGAAAAACATGTCTCCCATTGCTTAGTTGAACAATTCTGCAAACGTTTTCATTTCCCTCAAATCGTCTTTGCACCAATACAAAGCCTCGTATTTTCTCCAATGGTCTACAATTATAGGACAGCCCAAATAAAGGATCCGTCAGGGCGCATACATTATGATCTTTAAAGGTCAGCAACTTCGGCAGCAAACATCAGAACCAATTGTAGACGAAGATGTTCCGAAAAGCCTTCATATATAGATCATGAGTTGTTGCATGCTTCATTTGATAAAAAAAGATCAGGTCTTCAGAAGTCATTTGGAGTTCGGGGCGGACCTGTTCAGAACTGCTCTGGAAAGATGCTGATCGGTAATCATTCAGAAGTCCAAGCTAAGTCTATGGCCATGTCTTTTAAAGCCATTTGTAGGTCCGGGAAAGTTTTCTTTCAAAACCGTTCTGAGATTCTGTTCTGGAGTCATTTAAATTCCATGGTAAGTCTATGGCTATTTCTTCTGAAAACATTTGGAGATTCAGGAAGATTTTCTTCCGAAGCCGTTTAGGACTCCGAAAAATTCTCTGCATACGCCACTCGGATATGTCATCTCTTCAATGGTGAATGTTGCGGCAATTCTGTAGAAGAAACCTACGTCTACCACCGCCTAGTTGAACCATTCTACCTCTATCCTCAATTCCCGCAATTCTTCTTTGCATCAATACAAAGCCTCGTACTTTTTCCAATAGTCTCCAATTATAGGACATCATCGCAACAACCCAAGCAAAGGATCCTTCAAGGCACTTACATTATGATCTTCAAATCTCGGCGACTTCTGCAGCAAACACCAGAACCATTTGTAGACGAAGGTGTTCTAAAGAGCCGCTATATGTAGATCGTGAGAGGTGTTGCATGCTTCATTTAAAAAAAAAAAAAAAAAAAAAAAGCAGATCAGGTCTTCAGAAGTCATTTGGAGCTCGGGACAGATTCGTTCAGAATTGCTCCTGGAAGATTCTGTTGTGTAATTATTCAGAAATCCATGTTAAGTCTATGGCCATGTCTTCTGAAGCCATCTGGAGAGCCAGGAAAGTTTTCTTCCGAAACCGTTGAGAGATTCTGTTCTGGAGTCATTCAGAATTCCATGCTAAGTCTATGGCTATTTCTTCGGAAGCCAGTTGGAGATTCGGGAAGATTTTCTTCCGAAGGTTTTTAGGAATCCGAAAAATTCCCTTTTCTCGTTTCAATAAGCCGTAGTAACTCGTGATCATTGTAATAATGATAATAATGATGATGATGATGATAATAATAATAATAATAATAATAATAATAATAATAATAATAATAATAATAATAATAATAAAACAACTACGTGATTTGATTTATGAATATGAGCCACAAAGCTCTGAAGTCATTCAAAGCTCGTCTTTGCAATTTGAAGGAAAAGTTGAGAGACTAACTGGATAGGAAGATGAAAAGATAGCCGTTCGAAACAGAAAATGCGTCTCGGAAAACCACATTTCACGAGTACTTTTTCTGAAGAATCGTTTTTGGATATTAACCAGTAATGATGTAATATTTTCATGACTGTTTCCAATGGAATTATTACTTTGTAGATATTTTCGAAGGCGATGGATGTTACTAGATCAGGGAAAATTGTCTCCAGCTACCGTTCAGGAAGCTCCGGGAAGATTCTGTTCTGAAGTAATTCAGAACTCCATGCTAAGACTATAGCAGATTTTTCCTGAAGCTTTTTGGAGATATGAGAAAGTTTTCTTTCGAAACCGTTCATTGATTCTGTTCTGGAGTAATTCAGAATTCCATGCTAAGTCTATTGCTTTCTTCTGAAGCCATTTGGAGATCTCAGAAGATTTTCTTCCGATGCCGTTTAGGACTCAGGAAAATTTACACTTCTCGTTTCAATAATCCCTAGTAACTCATCATCATTGTAACAAGAACAGCAGCAACAAAAATAATAATAATGATAATAATAATAATAATAATAATAATGATGATCTTTGTCTGCATATTTTCCCACTTTTATGTGGGGTCGATGAATAATAATAATGATAACAATAATAATAATAATAATAATAATAACAATAAACTACGTGATTTGATTTATGGATTTGAGCCAGAAAGTTCTGAAGTCATTCAACGCTTGGCTTTGAATTTTGAAGGAAAGGTTATCATGTAGTTAATTCCCCTTGGGTCTCTGATCCCAAGGTAGAGAGCGAATTCAATATTAGTAGGTATTTGTGGCTCATATAAATATATGAAAAATACAAGTGTTCATGATAAATTATCGCATACACACAAACACACACGCACACGCACACGCACACGCACATGTATATTGTAGGTAGTGGGTTGGCCAGGGCACCAGCCAGCCAGCCAGCCAGACAGTAATACATTGGATCCCTCTCTCTGGTTACGGCTCATTCTTAACACATTCTCGTCTTTCCTCTTACATCTGACAACGCTGATATTACCAAACACTTCTTCTTCGATCAAGGGACTAATTACTGTACTGTAATTGTTCAGTGACTACTTTCCTCATGGTAAGGGTAGAAGAGACTCTTTAGCTATGGTAAGCAGCTCTTCTAGGAGGACACTCCAAAATCAAGCAATTGTTCTCTAGTCGTGGGTAGTGCCATAGCCTCTGTACCATGGTCTTCCCCTGTCTAGGGTTAGAGTTCTCTTGCTTGAGGGTAAACTCGGGCACACTATTCTATCTAATTTCTCTTCTTGTTTTGTTAAAGTTTTTTATAGTTTGTATAGAAAATAATTTTTTTAAGATTACTGTTCCTAAAATATTTAATTTTTCCTTGTTTCCTTTCCTCACCGGGCTATTTTCCCTGTTGGGGCCCCGGAGCTTATAGCATCCTGCTTTTCCAACTAGGGTTGTAGCTTACCAAGTAATAATAATAAGGATAATAATGATAAGTATATATACTGTGTATATATATATATATATATATATATATATATATATATATATATATATATATATATATATATATATATATATATATATATATATATATATATATATATAAGATGTTTGATTTATTTCACATATAACCTGAAATTATATTTTCATTCTGAATTCCCTTCACAGTATTCTTTTAAAAAATTTCTCCAATATTTTTTTTCATTCTCTTCCGCTTTACCCGGCCCCATCTCCTTCCTCTTTTCCCTTAACAGCTTATCTCACTAAAGAAAGAAGGCGCTAAAAGCATTTTCATTTACATCTGCCATAAATGTCCATTCAGATTGGAGGAATTACCTAATTTGAAATCATTAGCGTCACGCGCACTCCATTATCTATATTTTCCTCTTCTTGTGTTTTTCTCTTAACAGGAAGCCATTTTCTGGCCAAGGAGATTACTGGAGCTAAAAGGGAAGTCTGACATTAAGAGTAATGACAGTTTTAGACTTTATTTATAATATTGCTTAGTAGATTATTCTTATTTATAGTATACTAGTTTACGTGATCCGTAAAAATCGACGGTTAAATATCTAGATATCTAGATATGCACATATAGCCACACGCAGCTCCTCT
>NC_090745.1:92677063-92692063 GCF_036898095.1 Palaemon carinicauda
CTATCACATTCCCCACCCCTACTCGCTACCTGTCTACCCAGACTCACACACACTCCCATTTAGGTTAACTACTTTCCCACTCCAACCTATCTACCCCAAATCCTTCATTTTTCTTTTACTCTCCAGTTACTTAAGCTTACTCTTCACTCGCCCTCTGCCTATCTACCTAAGCTCAGCCATTCTCCTTTCTCACTCCACTTCCCTAGGCTAACTCCTCTCCCATCCAGTACCTATCTACCCAATTTACTTTAATCATTCTTTTTTTAAATCTCTTCTTACATATTTTATCTCCCCCCCCCCACCCACTATCTATTTACCCAAACTCATTCATTCTATTACACTTACACTTATTCTGGGCTAACTCCTATGTACTCACTTTAATTCAGTTATTCTTATTTCCAATTCCCCTTACCTATGATATCTCATACCCCACCCACTACCTATTTACCCAAACTTATTCATTCTCCTTTAACACTTCAATTACCTAAGCTAAATCCTCCCTCACTAACTGCCAATATACCCAAAGACATTCATTCTACTACATTCCCTTTAAATAGGCTACCGCTATGTACTCAATTTAATTCATTTACTCTTTTATTTTTCTAGATACCCTTACTTATGATATCTCCTACCCCACTCACTACCTATTTACCCAAACTCATTCATTCTACTTTCACACTCTCCTGACCTTGTCTAACTCGTCCTCCTCCCATTACCCATTTACCCAATTGCATTCAATCCTTCCTTCAATCTCTCCTTATCTCTGCTATCTCTGTCCCACCAACTACCTCTCTATCCAAAATCATCCATCCTCCCTTCAAACTCCTCTTACTTCGGCTAACTCCTTCACCCACCACCTATCCATCTAATTTAATTCAATCGTTATTCTTTCAAACTCCCCTTCAGCATGCCAGAGAACTTCAAATCCATCAATCAATCAATCAAACTCCCCTTACATATGCTATCTCTTCCCCCTCCCTCTGTCTACCCAAACTAATATCATTCTAATATCTATTTTAACGTTGTTACTGATCTTAATATACAGTATTTTGTATTCTTTATTCATCATTTCTCATATAATATAATTATTTCCTTATTTCCTTTCAACGCGGTTACTTTTTCTATTGGAACCCTTGGTTTTATAGCATCCTGCTCTTCCAACTAGTAATAATGATAATGATAACAATAATAATCATACCCAAATTTATTCATTCTTATTTCACACAACCATTTCATAAGCTAGCTTGTCGCCCATCCGCTATATATCTACCCAAATTGATTCAATCATTCTCCTTTCACAATCCACTTTTCATAGGATAACTCCTCCGCCACCCACTGCCTGTCTACCCAAATTAATTTATTTACCTTACACACACCTCTTAACTAAGCTAACCGCTTCCATACCCACTACCTAGCTACCTAAACTCTTTCATTCTCCTTTTACACCACATTTATCTAAAATAACCCCCATCCCCACCTGCCATTAATCTACACAGTTTATTTCATTCTTTCTCCTTTTACACACTCATTCCCTAGCTAGCTCCTCCCTCAACCTATTTATCAAATTTAATTCATTCTTTCTCCTTTCACACTTTTATTACCTAAGTTATCACCTTCCCCACTCAGTACCTATATACCAAATTTAATTCATTCAGTCTGCTTTCACACTTCCTTTAGCCTACCTATAGTAACCCCTCCCATATCAACGACAGTGTTGAGAAAGTTCGTTAGCTTAGTTTTAGAAAATATATATCTTTTTGCTTTTGAGACGTTGTTTGCGTATTAATGTATGTGATGCTAATTATTTAATCTGCTTACAGTTAAGGTAACAAACATGAATAAGAAGAAACTCTAATTTGGAAAGATCATTACATTCGTATGTCGTGTAATCATTCTGTGAGAACTGTTGTTTTCATAGAGTTCTTACGTATTCAGTATTATTATTTATTACGGGTGGATTCCACGATGTCATATTTGGAAATTTCTTATGACTTGATTTGGGATGATGCTTATTGCATCCTGATGTCTTAGAAATTAGCGTGCACATATTTATTTTATCTAATTGTCACCCTTAGAATATTTCTTACAATACCCGAATACAGTGGTCACCCCTCTCATCCTGTCTTGCTTCCTTCTTCACATTATTTTAAGACGTATCTCACTCCACCGTCTTCGTCATCCATCACTTCCAAGAGATGGAGGGGGCGAGCACTACCAAGCCATAAAGAGAGCCTGCTGGCCTGAGCTTCCAGTATCGACCCAAGTCTCTCTCTCTCTCTCTCTCTCTCTCTCTCTCTCTCTCTCTCTCTCTCTCTCTCTCTCTCTCTCTCTCTCTCTCTCTCTCTTTTCTGTATAGCCTTTTCCCCCATTTTGAATTCTTCTCTGCCTCACTTGTATTCCGTGCCATCGACTTTCCCTCTAGAGCCCCTAGCCCCTATCGTTTATGGAATGGCCTGGAACGTCTCCAAGACACCTCCTGAGAGCCTTAAGACCCCAAGTCTTCAGGAGTAGAATCTTTCTAGCGCTGGGTTATATTGACATTTGATATTATTTCAGTGATGTACGCCTATTTTGATGTTACTAACATATGTTAAATTAAGTTAATTCTACATTTAACTTATCAACCATTGGGATCTAATATGTAAACAAACAATCATGCATATATATACAGTATTTAGTGTGTAAGCAAAAATGTGTGTAATTTTATAAGTGCATGTACTGTGTATGCGCGGGAAAGTATAAAGTGAATAAACTTATTGCAAAGAACTACTCGGTTCAAATTCAGGAAAAGGGCAATAGTGAAACATTGAGTTTCTTTTTGCTCTGCGAATTGACAAACACATCAGTCAAAATTCTTGCCTTTTCATTTATACAGAGATCTGAGGGTGGCCCACCATTTATGTTCTTGAGTTATACCTGTAAGTGTCTTTTATGATAAAAAAAAATTTTTTTGTTTTTTAGCTGAGCTATAAAGTAAACTCTCTAAAGCTAAAGCTAATAGCTAGGTATAACTAATCCAAGTCAAGTCAGATCTACATTTTTTCCAAAGATTATAAGCATTATTTTTTTTCAGATAATCAAGTCTACAATTTCTGTTGACCTGTGGTTTGTCTTATTATTAGAACCTAAGCCTTTTAATAAGTGTAATTTTTCGAATTAGGGATAAAGCCCCTTTTCTAAAGGAACAATAGTTTCTAATTACTTATACAACTGTGATCGATTCAAAAGCGATAGATCACTCAAAATTCCATGCAGTCTGTTTCAGATTTTAAATATACCCCTCATTAGTATAAAACAGGGATGTATACCTGTCCCACCGATGCTAAGTTAGGCTGAAAAGGTCTACAAAACTCTTGAAAGATTTTCATAGCTGTTTGTAAAAGAGATAGATTTGTATATGTTTTCTAAATGGAAATATAATCAATAGTGACACAGTTTTGCGTGATATTTTCAGTTAAAAAATTGTTAATTAAAACATCTGGCTGTTGGATCTAATTTCCTATATTTACTAACAATCATTCATTGATTTTTGTTATGGGTTAAATCTATAAAATAATCTATAATATAAACCATTCACTAATTTCAACTAGATCCGTGTTTAGAGGTTCATTAAACGCAAGTCTCTCCTGATAAGATGAGGCTGAATCAAAGCCCAGTATCGTCTGAATGAGCAACAAGTGTTTTTAAAAGGCCAAACTATGTAACATGAAAATATTACACAAAATATAACTAACCCAAAAAAGTTCTTGGTGGGAAGACAAATATTACAATCCCTTGGTTACTACTGTATAGTGCCTATCAATAACTACTCTTCGATGTCTTATTATCTATACACTATATTCAATGATATAAAAAACGCCCCACCAACTCCAATCTGTTAAAAGTTTCAAATGAAGACGCTCAGGAATGACAAGCCTAAAAGCAGTACTGAAGTTGGAACAAATTAATTGGAAATCATAACTGTAGTATAGTGATATGTGCATTGGAAACCGCAAGAAAAGCGTAAAAATTACCCAATCCTTTTGTTTCACTAAGCTACAAACAAGGGAATATAAAAGATTGTTCCAATGATCAGCAATAAGTTATTTTGCCTGCAAATATTAAAAAATTAAATGATACAGGAACTACAGCAGTCGAGAAGTTATTAATAAAACTAGATCTACGACAGCTCCATTTACCTAAAGAATTACGATTACAAGTTCTTCGTCCTATGCAGAAAGTGCATAATTTAGCCAGCAGGTAACTTCAGTGCTAAGTAATGAAAAGTTCTCAAATAAATTCTAAGAAAAGAAATAAAGTTTGGGTGAATAAATCCACAAGTTTCAAAGTCAATAAAAGATTCTTATTTTCATGGGACAGAAGCTAAACTTGTCTACATTATCTCAGGAAATAGGAACAAGCCATAGAAAGTATATCATTGCTATGTTTATCATTGAAAACTTAGCCTATTATTTGGACAGTAACAGAACCATCTGGTTTTAAGCAAAAGGAGAATGGTTAAAGTGTACACCAGAAACCTCAGATTTGAAGGTTGCCGGGAAATATTGTTAATTTTCCCAAAAAGTATGTCACCAGTTTTTCTAAAGAGGTATGTCTACAATCGTTATTGAACCAGGCCTTGTCTTTAATATCATAGAAACCTGTTCATATGTCAATTTCCTGAAACTCATTTAATGTTACAACCGTTTTCACATCTTTATATAACTATGACCAGTTCAGAAGTGAAAGACTACTAAAAAATCCATTCCAATTTGCTAGCCATTTAATGTTTATCTTAGAAGATTAAAAACAAAAGCATGATCAGATGGCTAAAATGGATGATGGACAGAACAGGGTAGTCGACGAATACCAGATTCCAGTAATTACTAAATTATAATTCAATAATCATCTTTAAAACTGCCAAACCTGATACAGACTTAGCATCTCTGAATATTGGCAATCTGTGTTCCAATGTCCGAGATCTTCTTGAGTAATCTATTCTAATCTGTGAATGACCTCCTTTAGATCCCAGTAAAACTTTAGGAGATTTTGATTGCACGTTCAATGGAAGGGTCACTTTCCTCTCATACACAAGTTATCTATCAAGCGGATTATGAAAGTCTATCGTTGAAGACAGGACCTTCTGCAGCCACTACTAGCTAGATATGTAGACAACATCTTTAGAAACACCAACGGAGTAATTAAGCTAAGCTAAAGGAACATTAAAACCTAATTTAGTCCTCGATTTTAAAGTCGAGGTAAGTGCAGAGAAGGTTCCTTCTTTTCTTGATATTCTCACTAAGTAAAATTTCGTACTTCGTCTACTCAAAACTAAAAAGGTGGGCTGCTATATTGATGAAGAGAATGAAAAAATATAAGCCACTACTTCAGAATTGCCCCCACTTTCGGTTATGACAGGAAAACTAGCGACATCCTCGGGAAAATAATATAATGCTGTTAGCCTAAAGTTGAGTATAGGATGACCCAATTCTAATTCTGTCATTACTAATGGAGTTACATGAAGGTGATTGATGCGGAGAGTTTTTTACCACCCGAACCTTTCATTCAACGTAAGTATTGTCCCAAATGAATTCAAAGAATTAAAGACCACCATGGATTACAAATTTGAATATATTCAAAGGGCATGAAACGCTCATAAGATACATTGGGCATATGAAGACGTGTTAGGAGGCCATTTGAAGTCCATTTCTATAATAGGTTAGTGCACGATTTGTGCCTACGCGTAACTCCTGCCGCCCCCCCCCCCCCCAAAAAAAAAAAAATGCTCCCAAATAACTTTCTCAGTCACATAAATTATTTACCAAATGGAGATCCATGGGTGACTTATCTTTATCATATCAGTGAATACTCCACTGTTGTGATATAAATTGAATATCCATGCGTCTTCTAACAGGAGGAAATTCATTTATCGCTCATTTTAGAGGGACTAGAACCAAAGGGTGCCTCTTTTGATACCTCCATATATGTATATATATATATATATATATATATATATATATATATATATATATATATATATATATATAATATATATATATATATATATATATATATATATATATATATATATATATATATATATATGTATGTGTGTGTGTGCGCGCGCGTGTGTGCGTATGTGTAAACTGTGTATCTTGGTCAGATCTTATACTTAAAACTTACCCTTTTTCCCGAAAAATAAATTAGATAAAGTAAGCATTTTGTCGGTATGCCACAGTACAATACCACATACTCACTCTACTATAACAGAAAACAATATTTGTTTTATTGGCTCTCAACCTCACTGTATTGTATTCATGTTCCTAAACTTTGTTGTATCTTTAAAATCTGTATTTCAGTAGGAACGTGGTTAAATAATGAATATTCTATGGAATGATGTTATGGAATAAGTGATGTCAAGAATGTATAGAGTACTTATTTGCGTAGCCATTAAGCGTATTTGATTTTTTCGATATTGGCTTTACGACGTTAGATCGTATTTCCAATTTTATTTCTTCTTAAGAGAAATTGTTTTATGCAGAACCTTGTCTATAAACTATTGGTAATTTTGCAAACAGTAACTTTATATTTTACTATTTCCCAAATATTTTGTTCTGTAGTTGAATACATAGTTAATTAGGACCTAAATTGTTGACATGAAGTAAGTGCCAGATAATGAGAGTTAAAAGTGATCTCGAAGCAGTTTGAATATCTAATGTAAGTGTCGTTTTAACTCTCTGCAATATCTAGATTTTTTTATTTTTTAAATAAACAAAGCTTATAATTAAGGTGAGTTTATTAAAAATGTGAATGAAAAATTATATTTTAAGTTTTCCATCTAAAGCCATGGATGCTCCAAGCAGTGCGGCATACCCCATAGAATTAATCATGGTTTTCAAGTTTAATAATCGGTTATAAAGTAATTCAAAATTAACACTGCTTTACTCTTAGATATGGTCTATCGGTTTGCAGAATAACTTATCGGTTAATTATTTGTAAAATAAAAATTGTCATTAACACATTTAAAAACTTTAGTGGTAACCCATTTACGATAGTCTGATGATAGTCCCAAAATTTTTTTAGTAAGTTTCAAGTTGAGGAACAATGAGTTTGAAGGCATGATGAAGATAACAGGTTATAGTTTTAGTACTGGGAGTTCCATACTTAAAATAAACAGCCCAAGAATTATGACCTATATTCTACCCAAAGATATTTTTTCCTCTGTCAGCGAGTGTCACTCATTTTATTAAGAATATTTATATCCTGACATTAACGTTTTGCTGACATACACACTTTAGATATTTTTTTTGAAGTACTGTTTAGGTTTTCCAATCCCCTACTGCTTTTTTTCTCTATTTGAACTGAAAAGATTATACTTTTCCAACTAAAACAGTTACGCAATTATAGATTATAAAGGTTCATTACTGAAGTCCGTGTAACTGGATCATAATTGTTATATAATGACGGTGATTATAGAATTATTTTAAATTTGAAATTCTAAGAATAATCGAATTCAAGAAACTCTTTCCCCTTCTTTGAAACTGGAGAAATATGTTTTAAGGTATTTTATGAGTCAATTTAGAATTTTTATGAGTACTCAGTTATACATATTGTAAGCATTATGTGATCAAAACGGGCCGAAATCTGACGTAGATCTCTTGTCAAATTCATTACATATATACATTCCCAGTGAGAATTTAAGGGTTTTTCAAATAGAGGAATATCCTGGAGAATTTGTAAACCATCTTCCATTACTTAACAACAGTGAAAATTTAATGTTTCATCTGAATTGTTATAGTAGGAATAAGCAGGTGACCTACATGACATAGGAGGTTACACGTACCTTACAGGACTTTTCAAATCCCTCATGCAACCCTGCAAACATGTTTCAAATGTCAGGCGCTGAAGTGCTAAATTTTTCCAACACTTCACTTGAGCCAAGATTGGAGGACTGAAGTAGAATAACATATTAAAAGAGCCAAAATTTTCCATAATTAACAGTGAAATAGTCATTCCATTGGGGCTGAAGCTGTCTCCATTTCCGTACATAAATCCTAGATTAATATGCAACGATATCCTATTAATCACTTCATTTCAAGCCAAGGCTAACTCGTCTCTACATAACACAGGACGTTGTTATTCAGCTGTATTTCTTTCTTATATTCACAAGCCTTATCATGTAAATCTTATATGTATTCATCGGTCTGTTATTGAAGTCTTATGTTGAACAGTATCGTAGGATTTTGTTATTCAGTTTTTGCTGTTGACAGAATGAACACACACTTCACGCTTTATACGAAATGCAGATTTTTGTCTTATATATATATGTGTGTGTGTGCATATATATATATATATATATATATATATATATATATATATATATATATATATATATATATATAAAATTATATTAGTTACTTGTAATTTGAATAATATTTTTTCCTCCTGGATTTAATCAGGCCATTTTTGTAAGAGTCGAGCTTGACTCATGAGGCTAGTGAATCTCACCCCTCTTAATAATAGTATACAAAGTTGTCTTGAGCCCTTGCCCAACCCATAAGGGCCAGTCATATATGAACTTGTAGGATTATACCCTGTTCAGTTCTTATCAATTCATATAGGATCTTGCAGGACTGTGCTCTGTTCAGTTCTCAAGCGTTTGGGTTAGGGATCTCATGATCTCGATAGGACTCGACGTTGATGATGATGATGACCGAGGGGCAACATTATAAAAGACATTAATATCAATAGAAACGAAATTAATACAGATTTCAGCCAAATGTTTATTGTGTTTTCTGATATGGGTTCTTTTTTCCTATTGTATTAAGGAATATTTTTGGGATGAAAATCTCTCTCTCTCTCTCTCTCTCTCTCTCTCTCTCTCTCTCTCTCTCTCTCTCTCTCTCTCTCTCTCGGCTATGATTACAGCTAAGAGTCGTGCGTGAGATCGAAAACTACCTAAGCTAAATATGTTTTTTTTTTATCTATTAGAAATCGTACATCACATATCCCGGTCGTATGTTCTGATGGTAGTCAGTAAGGGGAAGAGACTAATATGTTAATATTTAAATCGTCGTGGAAAAAACATTTAATGTCAGAGTCCAGCACATGGTCACGACTGAAATATTCTTCACATATTTTGACCTAGCGTGAGTTTAGCTGTTTACGTCATCAAAATTCTCAGATGATGCCTAACTTATATTATTAGAAAACAGCATAATAAAGCCCATGTTCAGTTCTATTTCAAAGTTAAATGGTCCACTCTAATAATTTTCCCTAAATTTAATCTTTGCTTTCATAGATTTGTATGCAATATGTTTGTATTTAAGCCTCCGTAAAGTATTACACTTTAGATATTTATAATGATAATTCGATTGAAATTTTTATCTATAGCAACAATTTGGGTAATCAGATTACTTCGAAGATATTTTAAAAAGAATAAAATTACTAAATATTTGAAAATATACATTTATTGTTGTGGTGCTTACAGTTTAATTTTAAATTATCAGACCATATTAATAGCTGCTTGGAATAAAGCTTTCGATTTTGGGCGAGTTTCATCTCGGTCGTCTGCTTAATTTTTGACCTGACCTCACCTCTTTCATTATTCTCTGGCTTTCAAGTAATGTTCCGGTATTGAGCTTAAGGGAAGCGTTCATTCTCTCCAGCAGGGGACTTGATGATAAATATCACACAACTCTTCCCAAATCGACAAGCAAAATTCGTGTGTCTCTTTCGATATTTGATTCTTGCCGTCTAAGGGTAACCTTGCTGACAGTAGTTCTCTACCTAGGCTACTCCAGTTTAAATGATTCTCTCCTTCATAATTTAGTCTCGGCCATTTTCCGTCTTCCTCTGCCCAATTGTTTTTCTCAGTTCTGCTTGAGAAATTATCATGTGACTGATTACAACTTTATAATTCCGGTTCTTGTTGGTATTAGTAGCTTCCTCGTATACCAAACAAGGTGATTCGGGTGCAAATTCTTGATGAAGATGATTGAATAGTCACGCTCCATTAAGATTCAATATTTATATACATATATATACACACACATATATATATATATATATATATATATATATATATATATATATATATATATATGTATGTATATATATGTAAATGAGAGAGAGAGAGAGAGAGAGAGAGAGAGAGAGAGAGAGAGAGAGAGAGAGAGAGAGAGAATGTCAATGGGTCTTTTTTAACATTATGGTTATTTGTTTTCCATCGTTATATCATAGAGCAAAACACAAACACAAAAGCAAATGTAGTCAACTTAGAAGTTGAGGAAACTAAAGATTTAGGAGTTTTATAAAGGAATAGTAATTATACATCATGTAGCTGAATGTGAAAATTGGTATTCTTACATTAATTCTTATTTAATTAAAGGCAACCTTATAACCAGATGCGCTATTTCAAATACTTGTGTGAGTTTGAATTCTAACTATATATTTGTTAGACCAAATTGGACCTGTCATAATGTCCTATAATAATAAGTTTACACTCAAATCCTTTAAATTCCTGCGTATTTTCCTTTCAATTTATTGTGTCTGAATAACCACTTGTTGGTTTACTTCCAGAAAAAAGACTATTGAAATATATCTTTCAGTTTCAACAAAGGTTATGATAACTGGACTCTTATTAAAGGTCATACTTATACTAATTCGGTAATCATATTGTTAAAACAATTATTTGGATTTTAAGATGCCAGAGCAGGTATCAAGTTAATTACCAACCTTCCATTAGGATGCTACAGCTAGAGCCTTTAGAATCTTCCATATATGGTCCAGACAATGAGTTGTTGTGCATTTTCTTTAAACATTCTTTTTTTCACACACATCCAATAAAAAACTAAACAATTTGCTCTCATTATACTCGGTTGAAGAAGGTCTTTAACTATATAAAGCAGCTATTTTTGGAAAAGATTACTCCAAAATCAAATGATCCAGGTTTTGCTCAGTGCCACAGTCTTTTTACTATGGCCTTTCACTATCTTACGGTAAGGTACAGTCCGGCAAACTTTTCTGTTAATTATCTCTCCCACTAAAGATGGTGACACGAATGCTTAGAAAAAAAAAGCTGAGGAGGCCTGCTGGTTTAACAAGGAGATACTGTATCTTTTCTTTACCCTTGTCGCTGGTCCCCCATTTAAAAGCCATTACTTTTATCCTTCTTTCATGTTTCAATCGAATTGAGTGTTGTATTTTGTCTTGCATGGTATGTCGGCTCTAATAACTTTACCCCTTTTTTCTATCTTAAAAGTTTTCTTTTACATGGATTCTGATTACCATTCTTATGCATATAATCCTTATTACATTGTTATTGTTTTTATCACTGATAGATTGTTTTCAAGTGTAACATGTCAGTCTTATTGACTTTTATTCTTATAATGGCTAAAGATACTGAGCTTAACCATTGCATACTAGACCTCCTCACTGATGTATGATTTATTACGATATTTGTCGACTATATGGCAATATAACTCACATACAGACCTCGACATTTTATTATGTACTGAAAGCTTGGTTTCTTAAACGAGGCATCAATTGAGCTTCTCAGTGCTGTCTTCAAGAACCAAGAATTCTTAAACGCTGAGCTATTCCTCGGCTAAGTGGGATGGCACTGTGTAATTGGAATTGGTAATCAGCTTCTCACAAAACCTGTTATAAAGGTTTGTGGCAATCACAGTAACTTTGAGCTCAATCTATTGTAGTCAAGATTCTTGTAATGCTAATTACTTATCAGCATAGCTAAGATACACAGCTTCTTCTTGATAGTAGGTTGAAAATTAAATCTTTCTTCCTATTTGCCTTGGGCTAATATCTTCTAACTTTACTTTTGAGTCTAACTGCAAGCAAATTAGAAATAAAGGTCTCATTACTTCACCAGATGCCTATGAAGTGCGACCCAAATGGCCTTTATATATATATATATATATATATATATATATATATATATATATATATATATATATATATATATATATATATATATATATGTGTGTGTGTGTGTGTGTGTGTGTGTGTGTAGTTCTCTGGAAAATTGCTCATCAATTATCAATTAGAGTCTCTTAAATATTTCTTGAGTTAACTACCGAAGGTTCGTTTAGCACTTTTTGTAGAGTTAGTAATGGCATATCATAGAATAAAATCTTGTAGGGGTAGCTTCAACTTTGCTGATTAATTCATAATTTGTATATCTCTCATATCTAAAAAAGATTCCTATCTGGTATCGACAAATTTGAATGCCTGTGCTGAAAATGATAATCTATTTCCTAGTTTGCAATTTTGCTTTTGTGATAACTTTAGTGCTAATGATACTCTTCATTCAACTTCCAATGACAAATGCTCAGATACTACTTGTGAGGATTTTATGATAATCTTGACTTTAGTACTACTTTTGACCTAGATATGAGGGCCTTGTTTTCAAACTTGAATATATGAGACTCTGGCTTTTTAGATTGTAAAGACTAGCTGTTGAAGAGCAATTTAGAGACGACAAGATTGTAATTTTTGGTGTTTCACAAAGTAAGGTTCTTGATCCAATAATATTTGTATTATATACAAACTATATGGTTTGTTCCTGAAACCATAGTGGTTGCTTATACAGATAATGCTACTCGCTCAGCATTGAACCCATGTCTTGATTATAAACTTGCGATTTGCTTAGTCCCTTAAATTTAATCTAATAAAACTTAATGGATGATGCAAGTTTTGGGGGAAGTGTCTTCTTTATTATACTGTTATTCCTGCATTAAGGAGTCAGTTGCCTATTGCACGTTTTCCAATGTATTCTATGGAAGGCATTCTCTTCCGCCAAACACTTGTCTTCAGATCATTCTTCACATTATTTTGCCATCTAATTCTCTCTCTCCCTCTTAATCCCACTCCCCACCCAAGGAGGTACCTCCCAAGTTCTCCTCACTCCTTACCCACATTCCATCCTCAACACATGCCAGTATCATCTCATTTGTGACACTCTTATCACCTCTGTAATCTTTACTATGTCTGCTATTCTTATTTTATCATTTTCACAATCTTTCAAGCAGTGATATTCCCACAATCCACCGCAGCATTCTAATTTTTTGTTCTCTTAAGCATTGCTTCCTCTTTTCGTCTTACGTTTCCAATCCACAGATTAACACTGGTCATATTTCTGTGCTACAGATCTTGACTTTTAGCTTGATTGACATTTTCTAATCACATACCACTTCCGGTACCTCCCTCCACTTCCTCCAGGCTATTTCATCCTATTCCCAACTTCAGCCTCATAGTAGATCTCAAATATCTAAATTGTTTCACCAGTTTTATAACCGAGCCTCTACTTTCGTGTATGGCTATCTTTCCCTTACCTTCCCTACTGCTCACAATAACCTTAATCTTATCCACAATTACCCTCAAGCCGAAGACTCCTGCCAACCTACATCTGCATGTACTATAAAGATGGCATCCCCAGTCCCTCTTCCCATCATGAATCCATATTGCTGTTTCCCAATCTTTACATTCTTTCATCTAGTACCCTGTCGAAACTTCTACACCATGTTCTGTTCTTTTAATTCCCCTGAAGTTACCACTTTCCATGACATCACCTTTCTGCTATATATATATATATATATATATATATATATATCATTAGACTCTTCTCCCAGTCTTTACACATTATTTCCTCTTCCCATATCACTCTTGATAAATCAAGAATCTATTCTCCCCCCCCCTGTAGATAGTATCTTGACCATTTCAATTTGAAACTGATGGGCCTGGGACTTAACTATTTTTCATTTTACTCAAGAGCTCAAAAAGGAAAGTGGGCTTAGTGGGGAAGGAGTGAGGTAAATCTACAACATTGAATTCCCTCCCGCCCCCGTCTATTCCTTTTCAATGCAAGCGTTCATTAACTAAATGAGTTTCATTTAATATTCTAAGGACCATCGATAACTGCACATTCATTTTACGGGCCTTTTCTGCCTAATTGCACCACAAACTGGTATGCTGAGGTCTTGCAGGAGGGTTAAAGACCTGTCTATCTTGGGGAAACGGTCTGATTTTCTATATTGTCATATCTTGAGAATTGTTTTCTCTGGTTTGTTCCTGCTGGGTATCATCGTAAATGATATGACTAAATCATGAAATCTCTTAATTTTCTTATCCCTAATCTTGATAATAATTTCTGATATTGTGGTTCAACTTGCTCATAGAGCAAGCTTTGTAAAAACAAAATCATGGTTCTGATAATTCTTTGCATTCAGATCTTCCCACTTAGTCTTGCCTTCTTATGTGAAGTTCTAAACAACGAGGAATTTCTTAAGTTTTACCCCAATTATTACCAAGTAGTGGTATATTCCTAATCCTAATCATTCAATTTAATCAAACTTTAAAACTTAAAATTTGGTACAAATCATTTATTTCTATTTTGTATGTTACCATAAGTTCCAGTCAATAATATATCTTCTATTTCATTCATGGTTCTTAGATGTTTTTGTATCACATTTTATTCTTTGTTTCTCTGCCTTTTTTTCTGTACTATGAAGCATCATTTGATGGGACCCTTAGTCTTGTAGAATTAAGCTTGTTTAGAATAGTTGCCACCTGTAGTAATAATGATACAATTTTTCAATGAGAAGTTTTAAAAATTGGAATCTCACACTTCACAGGTATTTCCCTGTTGTAAGGATGATTTAGAACCGGATTTACCACAAAGCTATGTGTAAGGTTAAAAATTTGGAGGATTGGGACTATATCATTGAAAGGGCCTTTAAAAATTATAGGTTTCATGCGATGTATACTTTGACCAAAATTAATTATTGTGTGAAAATCTTAGTTTTTATGATATGGACAGCAATGTAGTTACGGTTTCCAAATGCAAGAAGTTCTCTGGAAGGTGGCCCTTGGGTTACAACACGAGATTAAAGCTAGATATTTGCATGTGTACAAGTGTGGGCAATGTTACATCTAAAATTAGCTGGTTCTAAGACCTTGGTATCAGCTGAATCCTAGATATTGTAAAGTTTGGATAGGTTCATT
>NC_090745.1:92704563-92717063 GCF_036898095.1 Palaemon carinicauda
ATATATATATATATATATATATATATATATATATATATATATATATATATATATATATATATGTTCGATTCCCGGCCGGAGCCAAGCTCTTGTCTTTGTGTGATTTCGCCTGGGGCTCTGATCCCTAGGTCGTTAAGAGAATCCAGACATTAATGTATCAAAAATATATATGGCTTATTTGAATATATATGTATATATATACATATATATATAATGTATATATGTTTGTGCGTGTATGTGTATTAATGTATTTAATATGTATTATACATACATTTATATACATACATACAAAATATGTATTTGTAGTATATATTTACAATGTATGTACATGTATTTTTAAGTGATGAATCTATGAATAATGTATACGGTCTAAATTTCATATAACGGTTTATCAACCATATTTTATATCAGTAATTTTAATAATAATAATAATAATAATAATAATAATAATAATAATAATAATAATAATAATCATTTATTCATTATTATTATTTTCATCATTATCATTATTATATGAAAGTTACTCCATTTTACGTCTCTGTATAATATTCAGGACATGAACGGTATGCTTAGGAATACAAGAACAGACGAATTGCTGCGTAACACAGTTAGAGAAATAAGCGTTCCTTTTGTGTTTAGCGAACCTCGGGGGGTTCACTCTGCTCTTATCTGAAGGGATGTGTTCTTCTTCATTAAACATGAGTGATGAGACAGCTACCTCATCATCCTCTCTGCCTGCAGCGGCGCTCTTAGGAGATTCAGCAGAAGGAGAGGAAAATTAAGGAACAGCCTCAGCCATGCAGCTGGGTTCATCAGAGGGGAATGGTTGGGGCCGAGTCGGCCTTTTAAGCATTATCTTGAAATAGTGTCGGATAATTTCGTGTCGGGGGGAAGTTTACGTGTTTGCTTGATTGAAAATGAACGGTTAGGTGTCTTGCATAGACACATGGACGCATAGAAATTTCACACTTGTTTCAAATGCATTTGTTAAGGGAGGAGAATTTATGATCGTTTGGGGTGTTTGCATTTGGTTTCGAAATTTCTCTTGCAATGAATAAAAATGAAAAAAAAAAATACTTGGATCCTTCGATGTAGTAGAAGCTCAGAAAACAATTTCTTTAATCATTCTACGTAACGGAGATATTATTATTATTATTATTATTATTATTATTATTATTATTATTATTATTATTATTATTATTATTATTATTATTATTGTTATTATTATTATTATTATTATTATTATTATTATTGATATTATTATTAATATTATTATTATTTTTGTTGTTGGTTTTTTTTGTTATCATTATTATTAATATTATTATTATTATAATGATTATTTATTATTGTTTATTATTATTACTAAGTTACAACCCTAGTTGGAGAAGCAAGATGCTGTAAGCCAGTGACTCCAATCGGTAAAATAGCCCAGTGAGAAAAGGAAACAAGGAAACAGATAGAATAGTGTGTTTGAGTGTACCCTCAAGTAAGAGAAATCTAACTTATGAAAGAGCATCTAACTCTAATAAAAAGATATAAATGAATTCAGATATAGGAAATGCGATGGTTATAGGCTTTCTCTTGAATCTTATATCAAAATCAAAACAATGCAGGACATAATCTTGTAGTATGGAGAATCCCAGAGTTTACTCAATTTTCAAGTCAATGCACAAACTTTCCTCGTCGGCTTTAACTCGTAGAGTTGTATCTTGACATCCAATGCCAGATCTGTTTAGCATCGCTTGCTGCTTCCATAAGTTCTGTTGAAGAATGCAAGATATCCAGACTATAAATGTCTTTCAGTTTTATTAGTGAATACTGAATTATGATAGACTTAAGATTAAAAAAATAAAGATTCTAGACATGAGATGGACTTTCCCAGTGATAGTGCAAGTATTATGTGTGTGTGTGTGTGTGTATATATATATATATATATATATATATATATATATATATATATATATATATATAAATATGCATATACATGTACATATATATGTACACACGAATAAATGCATGTACACACTATATATATATATATATATATATATATATATATATATATATATATATATATATATATATTACTATTATTATTATTATTATTATTATTATTATTATTGTTGTTGTTGTTATTATTACTATTATTATTATTATGACTACTACTACTACTTGTTAAGCTACAAACCGAGTTGGAAAATCATGATGCTATAAGCCAAGGTGTTCCACCAGGGAAAATAGCCCAGTGAGGAAAGGAAACAAGGAAAAAGAAACTATTCTAAGAACAGTTACAATAAAATATTTCTTATATATATATATATATATATATATATATATATATATATATATATATATATATATATATATATATATATATATACTGTATATGTGTGTGTGTATATACATATCTGTACATATATATGTATATATATATATACATATATATTTATATATATGTATGTATGAATAAATATATATATATATATTATATATATATATATATATATATATATATATATATATATATATATATATATATATATATATATTTATATTTGATATTTATATTTATATTTACACTCTTACACACACTATATATGCGTGCTCAAATATTAACGACTTCTTTAGGTTGAAGTTAGTGCTTAGTAGATAAGTTAAAAGGCAAAAGTTGTTTTTAAAACAGTAGTCAAAGCTTATAGATTATGATCTGGCTTTTATGTGCTTTTATGTGAATGCCAGTAAATGCTTTTAGATATATTTTAGTGATAAGTTTTTCGTATATATGGTTAAGAATATATATATATATATATATATATATATATATATATATATATATATATATATATATACTGTATATATGTATATATATATGTATATCTACATACATACATACATACATACATACATACATACATACATACATACATACATACATACATAATAAACAACAGATAAAGCCGTTTCTAGACCAACCACTGCGGATTAGTGATGGTGAAAGATTTTCGTTTGACTGTTTACTGCAAACCAACCTAGTATGGGTGGGCTGAACTAGTATAGCTTTGCTAATCATGGCAATACGCAAACTGTCACCTCGTTAAGGTATCCCTTAAGAGTGTGTGTATGTATATATATATATATATATATATATATATATATATATATATATATATATATATATGTGTGTATATATATATATATATATATATATGTATATATATATATATATATATATATATATATATATATATATATATATATATATATATATATATATATATATATATATATCACTTGAGCACGTCAAACATACATACATATACATACCTATAGTATACACACACATATATATAGATATATATATTTATATATATGTGTGTGTGTATGTATGTATGTTGCAGTGTAAAAAGTAACGAAAGTTTGATAATGTTTTGTGTTGGTGAATTTTGGGAAAGCAAAGAGGGCAATTGAGAGGATAAAGAAAGCAAAGATAGCAGGAGTTGATAATATTCTAAGTAAGATCCTGGTATACGATAACAGTAGGATTAAAAGAATAATTGTCAAGAGAAGAGCAGTGCACATTAATAAAAGAAGGATGGTGTGTAAAGTGAAGGTTTGTTATGAAACTAGCCTTAATAGTTTGAAATTTAATGAAGAAGGTTACATTTGACATACATGATGCTAAAAAATGTATATGGTAGAGAAGTTCAGGGAAACGGTGGTGGGAGTGATGAGGATATAGAGAGTATAAGTTCATCGATTCAGTTATATTTTTAATGGTTTAATGAAATATTGCGTTATATTGAGGTAAGATATATAAATCAGATTCTATAGTTAAGAGACGAACTCCAAAATCAAAACAGTGTTCTCTAGTCTTGGGTAGTGCCGTAGCCTCTGCCTCTGTACCATGGTCTTTTGCTGTTTTGGGCTAGTTAGCTCGTTTTAGGGTAAAGCAAGCACACTATTCTATCTGTTTAATTATAGTATATCCTTCTTCACTAAGCTATTTTCCCTGTTGGAGCCTATGAGCTTACAGCATCCTGCTTTTTCAACTAGTATTGTAGCTTACGTAGTAATAATAATGATGATAGTAATAATTATAAAAATAATAATAATAATAATAATAATAATAATAATAATAATAATAATAATAATAATAATAATAATAATGATAATGTTTAGATTATCATGCAATCTGAGAAAATCGTTCATAGCAAAAAAAAAAAAAAAAAAAAAAAAAGGAATGTTAAAGCGAAAATAAGAATTAAGGAAATATTTATTGTCTTTGAAGAAGACATTGATGTTAATTATGTACTCCTATCCTAGTAACAAAAGATACTGAAATAATCTTGTAAAAGATTTCATATAAATAGATCAATGGAATTGAAATGGAAAATGCACTGTTAAACACAATTCGCAAATTATTTGAAAGATATAATCATGCCACTTGAATAATTGATGACGACCTGTTATAAAATGACGTAATTTGTTTTATCTTTAGCAAAGTCTTCGAAATGTATGTAAACTTGTGCATATTCTATGTACCCGAAATTACAAAAGAACACTATAGGACTTTATGTAAAATGTAAGTGTTTGTGGACAATATGTGATTTCACCTTTTACACATATGCATTATTGTAAATGATGTTTGGGGTTAATTAATTAGCATCATGGTTATCACATTATGTTATAATGGAGTAAGTTAATTCCATACTACTTAAGTGATCTCTCTCTCTCTCTCTCTCTCTCTCTCTCTCTCTCTCTCTCTCTCTCTCTCTCTCTCTCTCTCTGGCGAACATTTTCCATGATATCCATTGTCCTTTTATGAGAATCTAACAGGTCCGTGCCATTTAAATAAAAGAATTTTGAGATAAGCGGGACTACAATTATCTATTTTCGTGCCAAAAAGAGAGACAAATGAGAGAAGGGAGAGATAAAGATGACCTTCAGGGGTTGAGAAAAATGACCTCCAAACTTGTGTCTAGGAACTTAAACTATGTTAATAAGTCCGTCGGGCACTTCACCAACATTAAACTGTTAACAGGTGCTTTGCAACCCATAAACTATTTGGGTTTATTTATTTTTTTCTTGTCTAATTGCTATTTGTGTCCTTATTAACATCATTTCCTTTTTATTTGTATATAATAACTCTTGTTGTACTTGCATGTGTAGAATATTTATCAATCTGGCCTTATAATCTTTTCTTTGATAACCTATACAGTGTTAGTACAAAGTAAAAAAATATTGAATATTATTTTTTTTTTCGTAATACAACAACTAACCACAGACAAGAAGGGGAGAAATAGATCTGGTAGTATCTTTCAAAAAGCCTATTGCCAACATATAAAATTTCCTTATGTGATTATTCGGTACTTTATTCATATACAGTAAATGCAGTCCATTAGCTTAACTTCCTGACTGGATCTTTATAACATGTCGCATTGATTTAAGTTGTTAGTTTCATAGGAGAATTGGTATCTAAAGCAGCATAAAGGGCACGTAGCTCTCAGACCAGTATGTCGATTATCAGGATGAAGATCTTATTTTTTATTTTTGGCTGTAGGCAAATTCAAGAAGATTGAATTGGAAAAGAAATGTACTGGCGGGGTAGTTGGAATAAGCTAAGGAAATTTGAAGATTTACTGTTATAGTCAATAAAAAACAACAAGTCATTTAGACATACAATTAATTAATACAAGTAATTTGAAATAAGAACCCTAATTTGATTAAGAATGTTCAGAAAACCTCTATGATAATAAGTTATACTTTAACTTATACCCAAAATATATACGCTGTATACTGTAATAATGTTGAGGCACATAATCTCATGATCAGTTGCATTGTCTATATATATATATATATATATATATATATATATATATATATATATATATATATATATATATATATATATATATATATATATATATATGTATATATATACATATATATATACATATATATATATATATATATATATATATATATATATATATATACATATACATATAATGTATATGTATATTGCTTGCATAAATGTGTGTTCATATGTGCGGTACCGTGTGTATAAATATACAGCTTCATACAATCCTGTTAACAAAGCTCTACAGGCTCCTAAGAAAAAAATATATATTCTATTTTCTAAGGTGAAACAAATTCCTTTTATTTTATGAAGCAAAAAGTACCTATTAAAACCCGATAATTTCAAACACCACTAAAAAATTTTACTATCAAGATGTTTGATCATTTTGATTTTGCTTCATTAAAGTATTGGATTTGCATTCGGCATTTAATGGCACCTCGTTAAAATTAGCAAGACAATTTGTTTTTATGTTCGTGCCTTTGGTTGTCGTGTTATCGTTCGGCCCTTCTGTACTCGCACGTATGTAGGTATTTGTTTTGAAGGGGACGAAAAGGTTTAGGTCAATAGAATCGTTAGAATGAACGTATTCAGTTTCTTGATTAGTAATTGCAGTAAGAAACGGAAATAACAACAGCAATGTTAGTGATGCTACAAATACTTTACTGGTATCAATAATAGTGATAATAATAGTTTCTTCGTGAAGAATGCGATAATGGTGGCGAAAATATACAACAAAATTACAATAATAATATTAATAGTAATAATAATAATTATGATAATAATAATCATCATCATCATAATTATTAATTTCATGATCCATAATCTTTCACTTTATATTTCAGTATTGTTGCTACTGTAAATGTAGTGTATATATATATATATATATATATATATATATATATATATATATATATATATATATATATATATATATATATATATATATATATATATATATATATATATATATATTAGGTTTCCTAATGCTTGTTTGTGATTAAAATGAAGAAAGATGCACTCGGAGTATCAGTGCTCTCTTTTACCTTATCAATTTTCAAATATCACTATTCCATCCTTAAAAGTTGCTGACACCTGAGGCAGGAGTCTATTTATTGCAACCTCCGTTGCTTCGCATATATACTTCACATAACGACTCATTCCGTCCTGTCTGCTCCAGAATTATCGCTTTCTTGCTATCTCCTTGTTTGGAGAAGTAATTCATCATAAATCAACACAAATGCCGTAAAACAGCGAGAAAGTTTTGATTATGATGTTTGCATGAGTAACTTTACTAAGGCAGAGTTGTCATGAGATTCTGTAAATAACAAACTAAGTCTTACGCGTAAGTAATTGCCTTTGTTATTTTTGTATTGTTTCTTTTTTCGTGACTGGTGCCATTTGTTATATTCACTTGCAGGGGAGAAATTTAAGGTTTTGAATATATAATCATAACAGAGATTATATTTTTACTGATATCCAAGAAATGATCAGTCCGAGGTGTAACTTCTGAATTAATAAGATACTATTGAAAATTCCGTTATTGAATCTGGAGTAAGTGAAGTTTTCTAAATGGAAAACGTGAACAAAGGACTTTCTAAACTGAAAATTTTCAGAAGAATAAATAAACTATGAATTCCGGGGTTAGGGAGAAATAACCTCTTAGCTGTTCCGTGGTTGGCACCCACAATCGGGTCGCCCTGGGTCACTGAGGGTCACCGGCGAGGCTGGCACCAATTGAACTTTGGGTTGGCTTAATTGGCTCGAGTTGTTCCCAGGTAGATTGTAAGTAGTCGGCGGCACCTTTAGAAGTCTCTGGGTTCGAACTGCACGATTTTTGGAGGGGGAGGGGGAGAGAGGGAGGCTTGAAAGCAGAGGATTAGCATAGAATAGAGTGACTTCAAAATTCATTAGAGTCTGAAAACAAGATGTGAGCTCGTTGTTGGCTCACCTCTCACTTTGATGGGTTACAGAAGGAGGTAGGTGGCAGGAAGAGAGTTCTTGTCACATGCAATGACAAGATGTTGTAATTAAAGTTGTGTGGGCATAATAGTAGGAGCAATGAGATTTGATAACCTATATTTACATAGCTGTAAGTAAGAATACAAATAATTCAGACCACTGAAGTGGATTTTTACATAATAATAAAAGAAACTGATGATATTCCAGCTGCAGAATCACTGTGATACGAACTGCATAAAATTATGATGATCAGAAGAATGTCAATAATATTTGTCTTACGATAGAAAAATAGAAAGTAAGCTAATTTTATTAAAAAGGTTTAAAAACGCCTTCGTTTCGATAAAAGTATTAATAAAAACTTAGGCAATAAACAGCCTGAAATTTTATTTTAGGGTAGAATGGCCAAAAAAGATGAGCAGTAAATATTAAACCTAAGAAGGTATTCAACAGAACCATTATTTTTCCACGAAGATAAGCACGTGATCGGCTGATATTCATTAGAAGTCTAATTGCCTGCTCTGCAATCATCTGGTTGTAAAGACTACTCGAATATTGAGGTATTCTTGATTGATAATAGTAATGTGATATCGAGAACAGACAGCAATTGACAGAATTTAATAGATGAAAGAGAGAGAGAGAGAGAGAGAGAGAGAGAGAGAGAGAGAGAGAGAGAGAGAGAGAGAGAGAGAGAGAGAGAGAGAGAGAGAAATATTAAATGTGCTGGGAAGTTGGAAGAATCATTTAGATTTGATATCAGCTCTATATCATGTTATTTACTAAACCTTTAAAATACCTCATTTTAGATTATTCACAGCGTTTGGAAATAGATTAATAATTTTTTGTGTGTTTGTGAATAATTTTTTCATATTAAAAAAATTGGTTATTCATTTATCAGAATGAAACTCATATGAGATTTATATCTATATAGATCTCTCATGTTGTCATGACTTTTATTGAGTGAATGAAATATGCAGCTTATATAGGAATATATATAAGGGATACATAAATTTCATGATATTAAACCTCATTTTTCACCAATAACAAATGTTATTGTGTTTGTGTACATAAACCTTCCATTCGGTTCCCTATTTATATGAAGGCCTTTGCATTAACATACTGACGTAGAGAAAAATCATACTCATGCATAGGCTTAGATGGAAAAAAGAGTTTAGTGCATAAAGAGAGACATACCCATATATCTTCACAAAAAGTTAATTGGTATTTTTTTCCAAAATGAAATTAAGGTCTCGGGAAAATAAATAATAAAACCCCGTAGGGAAGTCATCATTCAAAGAATGCAGATCCTCCCGTTAGGAGCTTTGTTTGATTAACATAGGCGGCAAGTAAAAGAGGCAATTGGTAGAATGGTAGAAATAGCGAATACCATAACGAGGTTATGGTCAGAAAAACTTAAAAGAAGAACTTCTCTGCTTATTATTAGTATTATTATTATTATTATTATTATTATTATTACTACTTGCTAAGCTACAACCCTAAATGGGAAAGCAGGATGCCCAGTGACCCCAACAGGGAAAACTGCCCAGTGAGGAAAGGAAATTAGGAAAAATAAAATTTTTAAGAAGAGTAAAAGCATTAGAATAAACATCTCTTATATAAACTATATAAACTTTAACAAAATAAGCGTAAGAGAAATAAGCCCTCAAGCAAGAGAACTCTAATACAAGACAGTGGAAGACCATGGTACAGAGATTTTGGCACTACCCAAGACTAGAGAACAGTGGTTTGATTTTGAAGTGTCCTTCTCTTAGAAGAGCTGCTTACCATAGCTGAAGAGTCTTTTCTTCATGTTAGAATGTTGTGTAGGGTATTTATTAATGGGATCCAAGTTAGAGAAACTTAGAAGCTTTCTGAATAATAATGTATGTTATGGAAAATTTCAAGCAGGTGGTGTCGTGTAAATGAAAATCCTCACCTAGTGAATATTTTTTCTATGGGTAAAAGTATTACCACGATTCATGATAGAAAATATTGAAATCAAATTATGCTTGTTAGAATCGTTATAAGAACAGCAAATGATATGATTTTTTTTTCTCTCAATGGTCATAAGATATTAGATCATCGAGTGCTATGAAACTTGTCGCCCGATGGTTATATTGAACAATAAGCCATTTCCGGAATTCCAAGAGTGGCAAGCTTAAATAATAATACACGTGCCGCAACCGTATTTATTTTCTAAATGCTGAAGCAACGATGAAAGACCCTCCTTAGCAGAAAATGTTAACGACTGTATATATTTGCCTTAAAGGCTCATTCATAGTGTCACAAATACCCTTACACTCAACATTTCTGACACGCCTTTACTTCAAGGTATTCATTTTTAAGTTTCCAGGCGCATAGTGATAGAAGACCGATCACACTTTTTTTTTCCCTAGCATGTATGTATATATATATATATATATATATATATATATATATATATATATATATATATATATATATATATATATATATATATATATATATATATATATATATATATATATATATATACATATATGTATATATATATATATTATATATATATATACACATATATATACATATATGTATATATATATATATATATATATATATATATTATATATATATATACATATATACATATATGTATATATATATACAGAGAGAGAGAGAGAGAGAGAGAGAGAGAGAGAGAGAGAGAGAGAGAGAGAGAGAGAGAGAGAGAGAGAGAGAGAGAGAGAGCAGTACAAAAGTGGTTAGTCAAAATTTCAATTTCCTGATCCTTCCTTAAGCTCAGTGACAATATATATATATATATATATATATATATATATATATATATATATATATATATATATATATATATATTCATACTGTATATATATTATTTATCTATCATCTCCTCCTAAGCGTAATGACGCAAAGGGCCTCGGTTAGATTTCGCCAGTCATCTTTATCTTGAGCTTTTAATTCAATACTTCTCTATTCATCATCATGTATTGCACGCTTCATAGTCTTCAGCCATGTAGGCCTGGGCTTCCAACTCTTTTAGTGGCTTGTGGAGCCCAGCTAAACGTTTGGTGAACTATTCTCTCTTGGGGAGTGCGATTAGCATGCCCAAACCATCTCCATCTACTCCTCATCATGATCTCATTCACAGATGGCACTTAGGTAATCTCTCTTATAGTTTCATTTGTAATCCTGTCTTGCCATTTAACTCCCAATATCCTTCTGAGGGCTTTGTTCTCAAGTATACTAAGTCTAATGGAGAATGTTTCATTGTCATACCATGACTAATGTCCTTGGAGGAACACCACTCTCACTAAACTGGTATATAGTCTGATTTTTATATGTAATTTCAAGTGATTTGATTTCCAAATTTCACCTAACCTAGCCATTGTCTGATTTGCTTTTTTAATCTTTCACCAAACTCTAATTCTAAATACCCTGTATTGGAGATCATAGTTCCTAGATACTTAAATGATTTTACCTCTTTAATCCTTTCTCCTTCCAATGATATTTCGTCTTCTATTACATACTCCGTTCTCATCATCTCTGTCTGTCTTTTATTTATCTTGAGCCCAGACTCATGTGATATTTCATGCATTCTGATAAGCAAGCATTGCAAGTCCTGTGGTGTTCTGCTAATAAGGGCAGCATCATCAACATACTCTAGGTCTGCTGATTTCTTATTACCAATCTATTTCAATCCTTCTCCATCATTTCCGACTGTTCTACGCATTACAAAATCCATGAGGAGGATAAACAACATAGTTGGCAACACATTCCCTTGGAGTATTCCACTGTTCACTGGAAATCCATTTGATAGAACTCCATTAAAATTAACTTAGCACTTGCTATGCTCATGAACAGACTTAACCAAATTCACATATTTAAAAGGAATTCCATAATAACGCAGGACTTTCCACAAAATTGCCCGGTACACACTATCAAAGGCTTTTTTTATAATCCACAAATGCCTTCAAAAGTGGATTTCTTTATTCTACACACTGGTCAGTACAACTATTACCTTTTCGATTGCTTTTTATCTATAACAACTGACGTAAGTGTGATGCCTCTGCAATTATTGCAATCTGTCAGGTCTCCCTTTTTTGCCATTTTCACCAGCACTCCCATCTCCCATTCATCAGATTTTGCCTTTCCATGCCACATTCTAAAAAATAATCTTGTCAAGATTATGGGGCTCACTTCATTTTCGGCCAAGGATTATGGGGCTCACTTCATTTTCTGCCAATATCATCTCAGCAGTTATTCCATCGTATCTAGAGCTTCCCATCTCTTGAGGTTTTTAATGATAAATTCGACTTCAAACACACTGACTTCATTCATGGGCACATCAAGGTCTTCATATCTCCTATTCATAACCACACTAAATTGTTTCATCCAACATTGTCTTTCTTCATCTTCTGTTGTTATAACAGATCCATCTCTCTTTTTGATGGGTATATGCTTCTTCTTCTTAGCCCCAGTAAAGATTTTCATTAATAATTCTATATTATATGTGTGTCCACATGCGCGTGTTTGCCTTCAACTCAAGTTAAATCTTTAAATGTACATACATCAGGTAATGTTATCATGTTTTAATAAGGCAGCTTTAATTAGAATTGTCGTAACCTGTAATAATTCGGTGACTATGTAACATTTTATTGCTTTTTAGTTATTTTCTAGGAGTGTTTGC
>NC_090745.1:92729563-92742063 GCF_036898095.1 Palaemon carinicauda
CTTGGTGATTTCGCGTCCCATGCCATTTCACGTATGCTAATCTATTAGATTCAACTGGCACTTTTCAGTTATTTATTTAAGAACTTGGGTCAACAATTCCCTCATTAATTTCAACTTTTACTTGTATAAAGAATCTTCCCCCTTCTAAAACTTTTATTTACATGTTTCTGCCTTTCTCTTTTCTAAGAATTTCTTATTGTTCTGTCTAACCATGTGCTACGAGTGTATTTACTCTCAACTGTATTTTATCAATCATTCGTAATTTAAATTAACTTGTGTAACTTACTGTAGATAACCTTCCCTTTCATATTTCTCCCATTCAGTTCTCTTCTACCTTTCCTCCAGTTTCTGAAGTGGCTAATACGCTACGCCTATGTGCTTTTACAGAAACATTACCAGTCCAATAGGAAATGTCATACAGATATTTAGTCTTAAATAAAACATCTAATTACATGTCTACACATTCCTGAATATGCTTTACTTTCATTATAGAAACTTCTAATTCATTTCAACGAATCGCCTTTTATATCCTCAGTATATTATACTACTTAATTTACAGAATGTCTTACATAACCTTTAAATTACAAACGCATGATCGCAACATCCACATTCTTTTTTTAACCCACCTTGCTTTTCACTATTGATTCTCCCGTTATGTGTCCTACTTTCTCGAGAAAAATTCTTCAATAGAGATTTCTTTGTTGGAATCTGTGAATAATGACGTCTGTTGTGTGCGCATAATTGTTGTATTCACCTCTGTCCCATTTCAGTTTAAAGAGCAAATGTTCATCTCTCTCATTCCTTTGGAGCCTTAGCCTCACACGGATATTCTTTAGACACCCGTATGAGTCACTCAATTTCACCATCACCACCATGCAGCTATTTCTCACTTGTGATACCGACATGTCCTGTTGATGTTTGGGTTTTTTTAGCTTTTTAATTGACCCCTGCATATCACCAGATACTTCCATAAGTATTCTTAAAAAAATCTCTTCCAATTAAGTATAATTCATATCCTTTCTTTTCGCCACATGCATCAACTTTACAAACTTCTTTCCATTATTTAAAGCATATCTCAACAGTCGTATTTTATTTTCAGGTAGTTTTGCTCATTTACCGTTTCCTGTTTTATTTGCTTTCAATACAATTTATTTATTTCTATGAAATAATTATTCCTCTCTCTCTCTCTCTCTCTCTCTCTCTCTCTCTCTCTCTCTCTCTCTCTCTCTCTCTCTCTCTCTCTCTCTCTCTCTCTCTCTCTCTCTCCAAAAATAAAGAAGGGTAAAACTGACAAATACAATAATTTCCTTACGACTCCTAGTCTTTAATCCATTTTACAATTTGCTCATGACCGCAGGCTTTCTGGCTTTCTTTGTAAAGCCAGTGACTTGAGACATGAATTTTCTTTTATATATTAATGCTTCTCTTCTGGGTTTTTTAATACACCGTATTACTCATTCTTATTCTACATCATTCTGTTTACATTCATAACTGCACCCCTCCACATTCAAACTACACCCCTCCATCAATTAGTTTAATTTTCACGCCAACTAAAAAAGTAATGAAACCAACAATCTTATTGATTTCATGTCTATTCTGAATATTAACATGTTGACCAAATAGTTATTTTTCATAGATTTTTCTTTCAGTTAAGTACATCTATGTAAACCAGTTATGAAATCCACTCAAGACCCCATATCTATTGAACGCTTAGTTCTCTTTCACTACAGAGACTCCAAATGTACCAGCTGTAGCATTTCTTTTCATCTAAAATCTAGAATATCATTTAAGCTATTTCTACAACCCCTCTCTCACGTCCTTCAGATTTGATAGAACCATAGATTGAGACTCAGGAAATTTGTCTTTTATATTTATTTTTTTTTTTCCTTTCTGGTGTATACACTTACTATCACAATTTGTTCTCTTACTGCCCTTGGTTTATCCCAAGACTAATAGATTCTTCCCATTTTCCCAACTATAACGTCAACCAATCAAACTATTTTGCGCTGCCTTCTGTGACTACATTTCTTACTGGCAACAAATACAAATGTTCTTTGTTGTTTCCTTGGATGGAACAAATACAAATGCTCTTTGTTGTTTTCCATCTGGAAAATCCCGTCCTTTGACCTTTTATCTCATTAAAGCCCATAATATGATACTTTCTTTTATTATTATTATTATTATTATTATTATTATTATTATTATTATTATTATTATCATCATTATTATTATTAGTATTAGTATTATCTTGGCTACATCTGATAAAATCTTGTCTGCACCCTCACTATTAGACATCTAATTTGTGGTAAATAGAGAAAATTTACTGTAAATAAAACCCTGCTAAGGTAGATTTATCTTCATAGAATATCCTCACTGTTTACAATTTTTTGTTTCTAATTATAATTATATTTTTAAATCAAACATGATCTGATAACAGGAACGGTGCCCCGGAAGCCTCGTAATAACGATTGCATAAGTATAAAGTCCTAAGTGTTTAAACTACACACATATGTATAGGTATTCACATGCTAAGTGAAATGAATACTACCTCAACACATGAGCATTTCATCAAGATTTCCGTGGTCAATAAAATTACGCTTCGCACATATAATAAAATATTTGTCCATTTGGTACTGAGAAGGTGGTTGATTTTTATTATTTTGGAAAGGGAAACAAGAAATATAATTTTTAGCTATGCAAAACACCTTTCACGTTTTTATAATTCTTATTTTGATACTGTGAATAACTGATTAAACTTCAATATTAGATATTTCATAGATCCCTTCATTACAACCGGTAATAGCTTTTCGAAATACATCACCTTTTCTTTAATGTGTCGCCACTACTCAACAGAAACGCCATATTGAGTTATTAAAAATAAATTGACCAAAGGAAATATTAGAGTCGGTATTATAATTTCATTTTCTAATTTTGCTTAAATCGAAGGAACTGGAAACCGGTCTGGGATAGATGTTTTGAGTAAGAAGGCCATTACGTCTTCTAGTCTGTTGTTGCGACCCTTGCGCTGCTACTCTCAGGAATCGGGCAAACAACATTCCCTGTTGTTGTTGTTGTCTAAACTTCAAATGAGAATATTTTCCACAGAGTTTTAGGAATGTTCTGGAAGTTTTTATGTTTTCTATTCTACAAATGAGATATTTTCCTGAATTTTAGGAATATTCTTGAAGGTTTTGTGTTCGTGTGATAATGCATTGCTATTAAGGGGATGAATTTCAGTTGTCTTTTAAGATTCCTGACTATCATCTCTGCATATTCGACAAATAATTTATACCAATATATAGTAGGTTGGCCAAGGCACCAGCCACCCGTTGAGATACTACCGCTTGAGAGTTATTGGGTCCTTCGACTGACCATACAGTACTACATTGGATCCCTCTCTCGGGTTACGGCTCATTTTGTCTTTGCCTACACATACACCGAATAATCTGGCCTATTCTTTCCACATTTTTCTCTGTCCTCATACGCCTGACAACACTGAAATTACCAAGCAATTCTTCTTCGCTCAAGGGGTTAACTACTGCAATGTAATTATGATGGTTTATACTCGACCTTGATTTTTTCTTAACAGTAATTTATAGCAAATTAAAGGAGGGTCTTTGTAATAGACTGAGAAGGCATTGGTTTTAAAAAAAGGTTTGAAATTAGATCGAAATAATTATATCTGAGAAATACAACAGCGTTTTTATCTGCGCTGAACTTAAAATAATAAAGATTAATCTAAATCCGGTGTTTAAAAAATTGTGTTCCTGTTTTTATTGAGAACCCATTGAGTGTGGCCTCTTAATTTAGTTTATTGCTAGTTCATTGAGGATTGTAAACCTTTTAGTCTTTAGTGCTGGAGAATTTTATTTGTGCTATTAAAGTATTTTTTCTATTATATCTTATTACATTGATTATTGATCGAATCATCATATCAGTTGCTTTCCGTTTCACGCATTTTTTTTTCTTTCGGTAATTTTGCCTTCGAAGATTGACAGTGTATAGCGGTTACTTACCTTCCTTTGTGCTCTTGTATTGTGCACGTATGATATTTTATTATTTACACACCTGTATGTGTATGTTTGTGTATATATATATATATATATATATATATATATATATATATATATATATATATATATACATATATAAATACATATATATATATATATATATATATATATATATATATAGAGAGAGAGAGAGAGAGAGAGAGAGAGAGAGAGAGAGAGAGAGAGAGAGAGAGAAAAGTAAATTTTTATGTGTAAATATACAAAATTATATATATACTTGCATAAGTACATATATATGTATATATATAAAATTATACATACTCTTATATTTAAACTTTGCATATGGTTTCATTTGCAATTGAACAAATCTATACACAAATACATATGTACCTACTGAATATGCAATTTTCTCAGCGTGAAGATATAGATATAGAGTTGAGCCCATCTTAAACGTTATCGTAATTGTTTAATATCATCTGTAAATACCTGTTATGCATAAGAAAGACTCAGGCATGTAATGAAAGAAGTACTTGATCTAACGAGAAGCTGTGTCGTTCTCCTCCTCTCTCTCTTCTTCCCCCCCCCCCCCACTTCAGAGATGGCCACGAGTACCGTCTGCTTCGGGAAGTTCTTAGGATTCACGGGAGGCATCCTATTTGTTATCCGAAGAGGGCGCTATTAGCAAACAAGTAATATAATAGATGACCGACAACTATAAATACGAAATAAAAAGTCGTGTAAGTGGAGATTCGAAGCCGCCATATGGCTCTAAATGCTTGTTCGGGTTCTTAAGTGATACATTTGTATGCGAGCAGAAAACACCGAGGAGTCCTTATCGTGTGACTTGGCCCCCCTACGCATCTTCAGCTCCCGGCGTGTAATTCCATCAATAAACATGATTTATATAGGCATATGTTTTGACTAATGTCCCGGAATATTTTAAGAAACCGCACATTGCGATACGAGTGGTTTTGTTGGTCGCTCTAATTACGCATTCTTTTGATTTATTTTTATTTTTTTTCCCTTTTTTTTATTTTACGAGTTATGGTGTCTTGAGATAATGCTAGTACTGTATTGCCGCTCCCCCCTACGCTTCCGCTGTTAGCTTACAGGGGCTTACTTGTAGTTTTCCTTTAAACCCATTTCTTTTGTGTTATTATGATGAATGTCACGGCGTACCTTTTTGTCTATTATTATTTAACCAGTAGTACACTGTTTTAGTATTTTTCAATTGTGTTTTAACACTTTTTATTTAATTTTATTATCATTAAAATATTCGAGACATTACGTCTTGGGATACTTGTAGATATGTAGTTTGCTCGTTCTCTCCCAATTGTGTTGTTTATTAGACTCGTAGGCTAATAAAATATGCCAGATAAATGATATACATTTTAAAACAACTTGTAAAGTGTCATTTTGTTTCTAGTATGAATTTAATTGAACATTGATACCATGTAGACCTTCTATTTTTTACTATAGTTTGCCATACCTAAGAAAAAGACGTTCGATGTTTACAGTGTATCGTTTATATAAAAGGTATATTTTTTTATATTATTTAACGAGTGTCTAATTACTGTCCGCTCAAGATGATGAGCTGTCGACCCTCCACACTTGCTCTGCTGACGAGATGGGTCTTTCACAGTGACGTCATATGGTTGATGGACACGAAGGTAAATGGAATATTTTAATTACAACACGAATTAAGTAATTGCTAATGGGACTCAGCAACTTTTCAGCGATGTTTTTCCTTCAGATGTTTGGGTTAGCTTTCAGAATAGGTCTGTCTGATATCAAATGAGACTGACTGACTGTCCGTCCTGCATTGTGCACCCATCTGCCTACCAAAACTTTCTACGCTGTAAGGGCTAACCGAGTCTAATTTTTCAAGTCTAGAAAAGTGTGTGTTTTTTTTTTTTTTTTTTTTTTTTTTTGGCGGGGGGGGGGGGTGGGTGGAACCAGAGTCATTAAACCCATAGGTAACAGTATATTAAGGGGAGAAAAGAATTTATAGCTTGTTGCATTTCAGGGAGGAAGAATGACTTGTAAAATGACTACATTCATTCGTCTTACTTTGACGAGGCCCGAGAGACTGGCGTAGTAATTATTTAGAACCCCAAATGTAAAAGAATTGTCCTTACATAGTTTTTGTTGTTTTTATTTTGCTCTCGACATGTAAGTCTTGGAAACGAATTCTCAATCAGTTTTTGTGATGTAATTTTCCTTATTTATAGACATTGGAATCTACTTTTTGGTGTGAATATCTGGTGATGTAATTCCCATTATTTTTAGACATTGGAATCTACTGTTTGGTGTGGATATTTGGTAATGTAATTTCCCTTATTTTTAAACATTGGAATCGACTCTTTGGCTTGAATATCTATTGATGTAATTCCCCTTATTTTTAGATATTTGAATCTACTCTTTGGCTTGAATATCTGGTAATGTAATTTCCCTTAGATATTTGAATCTACTCTTTGGCTTGAATATCTGTTAATGTAATTTCCCTTATTTTTAGATATTTGAATCTACGCTTTGGCTTGGATATCTGGTGATGTAATTCCTCTTATTTTTAGATATTTGAATCTACTCTTTGGCTTGGATATCTTGTGATGTAATTCCCCTTATTTTTAGACATTGGAATCTACTGTTTGGTGTGGATATCTGGTAATGTAATTTCCCTTATTTTTAGAGATTGGAATCTACTCTTTGGCTTGAATATCTGGTGATGTAATTCCCCTTATTTTTAGATATTTGAATGTACTCTTTGACTTGAATATCTAGTGATGTAATTCCCCTTATTTTTAGACATTGGCTTCTGTTTTTTTGTTTAGATTTTGGTTTCATTTATTAAATTCGTGGTAGGGAATATTCTACCTAGATTATTCAGGCTTCGTCGCCTTAATGATCTTGCTTTTTATGTCCTTCTGGTCAGACTTCCAGAAGGTACTAAGTGTAGTACTGTAATGAATTCGTTAACTCTGGATGCAAATGGAAGCACGATTAACGGCTGTGGCTGCATAACTTTATTTGTCTTTTTTTTTTTTAATCCCGTTAAAACGGTATATAGTTTCTACATCAATAATTTTGGTGGAGTAAGTTTTAGTAGCAGTGTCAGAAAAAATACACCATTAGTCTTAAAACCATAAACATATTTGTAGTTTTTATTTTACCTAAAATATCATATCTATAGAAAATCGTTTCAGATATCGCTTGACATATTTTATTTCGATGTTAAATTCCAGTCATATGACACATTAAATCCTAGATATATATCCAAATGGTCAGATTATATCGCATCTATAGATTATAGGATTACTTCAGTTTTGGTTTGCTCCAGTCAATAATTACTTAAGTTTTGGTAAAATAAAAAATCAGAGTTTATAAGTTATATAACGCCGTTCGTATCTCCGCTGAACTGGATAGCAATGATCAGTCTGAATCCGTATCTTAAAATTTACTGCAAAATTTGCAAAATTATGAAATGGAGAAGTTCCTCATATGACCAGATTCCAGTATTTGGATATATAAATGAAGAATTGTATTGTTGTTGTAATAAAAGGCAATGCTCTTTAAAAACAGTCGGAATATTTTCTGGCCCAGTAAAGTTTTCTTATTAACATAAAAAACTAGACAGTTGTTATATGTTATTTTTTATTATTACAGTAGATGAACTTTGATTAAAGTGTTTATCGTGGAAAATGGGGATATTAGTCAGTGCAATAATTGGAAGAGGGTGATAGTCGAAACATTTTTTTTTTCATAATTTTTTATTTATTGTACGCACTTGTTTCACAAAATGTTTTAGTCTGTATAAAAGCAGGTATGTTTGCAAATCAATAACAAATACGGGTGTGTACTTATAAAGAATATGCCTCCCTAAAGTAATTTCTAGTGAATTTTTTATACAATAGGTTTAAGACATAATTTATCTTGTTTTTAACACGGGTCTGTGGATACATTTTATTCTTAATGCCCATGTTCGTCTGGAAGCCAATTACCCTCCATTTTGTACTTGAAAATCTCTCTCTCTCTCTCTCTCTCTCTCTCTCTCTCTCTCTCTCTCTCTCTCTCTCCATGTGCAACAAAACCATATTCTCATTATTAGGTCTCGGTCCCTCTCCTGTCTTCTCCGTCCGCCGTGGTTTTTGTGAGACTGTCGAAAGTAAGGACAGACAGGGGGAAGAGGAAACATCTGTTAGCGACCAGATGTTACACACAAACGCACATCTATGTATACACACCCACGTTCATATGCACACACAAATGTGTGCACCTCATGTATATACACACAATGCCGCTCACGCACAAACCAGTTTTCTTTGACTTTACCAGATCCTTCCAAAATTAGAACGAATACACGTGATTACTGGAGACTTTCTCATGCTCTGGGATCATTTGCATAATAATGGTCTTCGGAAATCAGGAAAACTCTCCTATGTTATATTCTAGTCAGTATAGCTTTTAGTGTTGTTCTCGAAAAATATTTTTGACAGCGTTTCATGTTTTATTTTCACGCTAGATTTTCAAATGCGCCGATCCTGGAATTTAAAAGAGGCATTTCCTGGAAGAACCACTTTCCTTCTTCAAGATGCTTTTAAAATTAACAAATTTCTAGTCCCGAGAATAATAACCCCCACTACATTTATCTTTACACCTCATTGCATAGAGAGAATTTCGCCTAACTTTTGGGGAGAAAGGATTTTCTTCTTTGGATTTATGCTGAATGTATACATTCACTCTAGTTAAAGGGGCCTTAGTATGCACCCTTCTCCATCCTCACCCTCCCAACTCTACCCCCCCCCCTCCCCTTTCGCCTCTACACCAAAGAAGGTTTTAGGGATATTGGGCGAGACCCCTTTAGAAGGACTTATCAGAGGGTGCACATACAAGAGGGGAAAGAGCTCTTTACACTGAAGTCCATGGAGTAGGGGGAGGGGCCTCGGGGTTGTTCTCTGAAGGATGGAGGACTCTATATTATAGTCGAATCCTGCAGGGTGGACCCGAGGCCTGGTGAGAGAGGTCCTTTTGAGAGTTAAGTGACAGGACAGATCGAGTCGCCCTTTATTAAGAGTAGGACTAAGTCAACACAGGGAGGAAAGAATTACATTTATTCAAAAGGGACTGAATCCCGGATGGTTCCTCGTCTCTTCCAGGGCCCCTTTTCCTCCCTTTCTTATTTTCTCTCCTCTTCCAGGAAAAAAAAATATGGCCTTTTAAATGCGTTTCCATGATACGAAAGTCTCATTTTCGCAGTGTCTTCAATGGCAATATTATGTAGTTTATTTTCTATATAAATTTTTTCTTTCTGTCAAAGATTAATTGATATCATTTCAAACTATTCTTTTCTGAGAGAGAGAGAGAGAGAGAGAGAGAGAGAGAGAGAGAGAGAGAGAGAGAGAGAGAGAGAGAGAGAGAGAGAGATGATTCATAGCTACGATCAATAGGGCATTCTAGACATTTTTCCTTTTTCATGATATCTTTTTTCGTTAGATGCTCCGTTACTTTTTTCCTAATTAAGATATAAATGTCGCCATTGGTAAGGATGGACTGATATTAGATTAAGTAATCAAAAGTGTTCCAACTTCTGCCTCATTACCAGCTATATATTATTAATTGGTGATTTTATTGCTTGGCCTCTATAGAACTTGTCCATTTAGCCCTAATATTGACGTCAGTGGAATTAATTTGATTGAAATCAGTGGAATTAATCTATAAATATCAGAACGGTTTGGTTAATTAATATGTGGTATATTTTTCCATATCTCTTAGACACTGATTCATAGTCGTAAGGTTAGAAATACTCTGTATTTTAAGCATTTCATATTTTTCTATTCTCTATCAGTATATAAAAATCGCATTACGCCACATTAGAAACAAATGTTTTGTAGCCTCTCCAAATTTTTTTAATATCATTTTTACTTTTCGTTTGAATGGCAGTATTAATTAGGGTTCAGCAACAATTGTTTTTCTTTTATTAAGCTATTCACTGAAGTAGTTCTTATGCATCGGGATTCACATGAAAGCCGTGCATACCACTGGCCAAAGTAAAAAAAATTGTACATTATAAAGCACAAACATAAAACCATTTATTGTGTGGTTTGCCTGTCTCTATTATGAATTTGAATATGGTCTTCGCATCTTTTGTGCGTATTTAAAAAATCATTTATCTTGCAGGTTTTCTGAACTACATGCATTCTTCTTCTTCTTCTTTGTCTACTTCTTTTCCCACTTCTTTGTGGGGTCGATGTTTCTTGTCAGCTTTCTCCATCTACCTCTGCATATATGTTACAACTTTATATATCCATTAAAAATGCAAAACAGTCTGGATATGAAGGCTTATATGTTATAGCTCTTTATATGAATTATAACTATGTGAGTCAGGTAACATTATTCCTCGCCTTTGACTTATTATGAGAGCAGCTTGACTTGGTGTTTGACATACTTCAAGTCTTTCGTCATAGTTTATATATGACATCTATTTTTTCATTGTTACTGATCTTACAATATTTTTTTTCTTTACTTCTCATATATAGTTTATCTATTTCCTTATTTCCATTCCTCAGCGGGTTATTTCCGTGATGGAGCCCTAGGTTTTGTAGCTTAGCTAGTAGTAATAATAATAATAATAATAATAATAATAATAATAATAATAATAATAATAATAATAATAATAATAATAATAGAATGACAATTATCCCTTGGTACACCCGTTATAAACCTAAGTACAGTTGGCTTCATTAATTGCGGTACACTGACGTCTCCTTAGCTTCCCATGAAGTGTACCGGAATTAATGAAGCAACTGTACCATAGTTCTTTCAGTTCTTTCCAGTTTCGTTGTTAGATTACCACATTTGGCCACCATTTCTTCTCACGAGCTCCTTTGCTGACAATTGGTACTAAGTCAGTCTTTCTTTTTAGTACGCATCATTTCTATAGGCCTATCTCATCGTCCTTAGGCCTGATCTCACCTGAATAATTGTGTCTGTGTTAATGTTTTTATGCCAGCGCAAAAACAACTGTTTTTCTTTTATTTTTTTTTCACTGATACTTGAATTTCCAAATAGTCCTCAAGTTTAATTTGTTTTACGCTTTTTGAACATTTAAATTGAAAATAAAGCTGTCGTAAGTAGATTTGGGTAATTCTAAACTTTTGATATCCTTGCTATTTGGTATTTAAAATCTTTAGTTTTTATTTTGTTTTTTTCCTCTCCAAAAATCCCTTGTGTAGCAAGGGTACTTTATATTTTTATATAGATAATTACTAAGGTAGCCTCCCTAGTGGCTTCCATTTTCTCCAATAGATACTGCGTTCTAATATTAACATTTCCGAAATCAAATAAGAGGCAATTGTAAAATTAAATATAATCCATTATGATAAATTTTAACCTCTTTTCCATCTAATAAAATAATTCTGTTCCTCCGTGTTTCTCAAGACTTGTAATTTCTCCACCTTTTAAAAGGAGTTTCTTGTCACTTAAGGAGAAACATCCATTAACATTATAATTTATGCTGTGTGACGTCATACCTTTCGTAATTTCTTATAAATATACGATCATTTTCTAGTTTTCTAAAGCTGGTACCGAGGTTACTTGGAATGACTTAACCTCTAATCGCTATATTAATACTGTAAGAGATATAAAGCTTATATTGAGACTGATATTTTTAATTACATTCAATTAGTTAAATCAAATGCGGTTAATATGCTACCCAAATATATTATCTAATAGCGGCTATTTATCGTCACGTCTTTTGTACTTTTGATGCGTCATTGCATATTTCGTGCGTTTGCATAACCTTTGCTTCTCTAAAATAGTCATTTTTTTCTAATGAAATACTATTTACATATAACTGCAGAAAACATATTCGTTTCGCCGCTGGGCGAATTAATGCATAATTCCACATTATTGTTATTATTTTTATTGTTATCATTATCATTATTATAATTGTTATTATTTATTGTTATTATTATTATCATTATTATTAGTAATTTTCTTATAATTAAATACTATTTACATATAACTGCAGACAGCATAAACATGCTCGTTATGCCGCTGGGTGAATTAAGGCATAATCCCACATTATTATTGTTATTATTATTTTTATTATTATCTTTATCATTATTATTATTGTTATTATTAATTTGTTTCTAATTAAATACTATTTACATATAACGGCAGACAACATGTTCGTTTTGCCGCTGGGCGAATTAAGGCATAATCCCACATTATTATTATTATTATTATTATTATTATTATTATTATTAGTATTATTATTATTATTTTATTATTATTATTATTAGTAATTTGCTTATAATGAAATACTATTTACATATAACTGCAGACAACACAAACATGCTCGTTATGCCGCTGGGGGAATTAAGGCCTAATCCCACATTATTATTGTTATTATTTTTATTATTATCATTATCCTTATTATTGTTGTTATTATTAATTTGTTTGTAATGAAATACTATTTACATATAACTG
>NC_090745.1:92749563-92755009 GCF_036898095.1 Palaemon carinicauda
GTCACCACGTATATTTAATGTAATTACTAATGCTTGTTTCCTGTTTAATAAACCAACACTCATTCTGAATCCATAGTGTAAAGTATGATATACTTCTGATTAATGGTCAACTATTGTGACTGTCTTCTTGAAGTTGAAAGCATAACTCGATAGAAAGATTGAGTTTGTGCACTAAACGGTCGTTGTAACTAGCAAGGTAATCGACGCTGAAATTATGGTATTTTTTAGTAAACGTAAAATCATTTTTGTTTTATACCTCACAGGTACATACAATTCATACATCCCATAATTATTCTTAGAACTAACAAGTATGTGCATATATATATATATATATATATATATATATATATATATATATATATATATATATATGGTAGTCCATATAGGGAAAATTAAAAGGTTGTTTATATGTAAAATGCTCAACAGTTTCGTACTCCACTGGACCTCTTCTTGAAGCGTTTATTATTTATTTTTCATAATAAATGCTGTTCGAAGATGTCCAGTTCTACATTTTCTTTATGTGGGCTACCATATATTAAGTTATCTTCGTGCCTAGGAAAATTACATCTGCAATATATATATATATATATATATATATATATATATATATATATATATATATATATATATATATATATATATATATATATATATATATATATATATATATATATATATATATATATATATATATATACATACATATATATATGCATATATATATATATACATAAATATATATATATATATATATATATATATATATATATATATATATATATATATATATATATATATATATATATATATATATATAACAAAAATGTTAGAATGCAAATTTGTTAAAACCAAAAAATTTAAATCTATGGAATAGATGAGATGAAGAAGACCTGCAATTTGAACAGTTATGTAATACTTGCCTTTTAATTGATATTATTGCGAGAAATCTCAAGAGAATGTTATCTTCCACTCCCAGGGCTCATAGAAAAAGGGTTTCCAATATCCCATCGTAAATATCCTTGGCAAGAAAGTGTTGCAGTCACAAAACGAAATTATGAATGTTTTAGTTCGATAACTTATTTCAGTTTAATTCTAAAAACATCATTTTCATAAATTCAAAGTGGAGTCTTTTGAGAAAATGATTCAAGGGAAATCTATTTTTCGAAAATCAATACATTTTCATTATTTTTCTTAAAATTTTTATGTTTTTCTCTTGTAAAGTAGTAGATTTGAGAAAAAAATAAATAAAGATAATGAACAGATCTGCAGAAACAAAATTTAAGAATTGAAATTATAAAGAAGAAACATATACGATGGTGTCGCACTCCTTGATCCTGTTGAATACTTTTGAAATTAAATCATTTTATTTTCTTTAAGAAATTCAAAGTGGAGGCAGATGATGATGATGATGATGATGATGATTATTATTATTATTATTAATATTATTATTATTATTATTTTTAGCTAATGAACAACCTTAGTTAGAAAATCAGTATGTTACAAATCATAGGACTCCAACAGGGAAAACATCCAAGCGAGAAAAGGAAATAAGGTAATAAATAAACTATGTATGAGAAGTAAAGAATAGAAAAAATATAGAATATCCTAAGATCAGTAAAAATATAAATGAAATCGGTCTGTCATATATAAACTGCCAGATGAGAAGATCATTCCACAATCTGCCCTCAGCTAGAAGGAAACTATTAGAGTACTGTATAGTGTTGTGGATCCTTATGAAGAACAAAATACATATAATGACCATTGTTATCGTCTTGGCATCGCCTAAGCCAAGAATTTAGGAGCCTTTTGATATCTCTTAATAATTAATCCGGTGCTGTTTACCCCGCATTAAGGAATCAAGGCTAACGGGACAACAGAAGCGATAATTTAGCATAACGCCTCCGACGTCATCGTTACTCGCTACTAATTATACGTCATAACAACAAAATTTTGACCCATAACTCATATGGGGCAATGTTGCTGTGAGGTCGACTGCTCGAGCCCCCAATCTTTTCCCATTGAGTCTTCCTCTGGGCCATATTGCCCCTTTGCAAGGCGTTCCTTTTGTTTTCCCACCCGTTCCTTCCCGTAAATTACGCGTATTAGATTTTTTACCTCGTATTTTCCCTTAATTTTTAAGACCAAACTTTATTTCGCCTTTCATTTTCTTCGTCATTTTGATACGGTTTTCCGCTGTCTCTCCCTTTATCACCCATTTTCCGTAAAAAAAACTTCCGTTATTTAACTACCATTTTCTTCTTCCCTTTCCACTAACCCTTCCTGTTTTTTTAATATATGGTGTTCGTTTTTTATATATTACCTCATAGACTAAGGCATAGTTACTCCGTTGATATGAAGGAAGAGAAGTTGCCTTTCGGAAGTACAGGTAGATTTTTGTCTATTTCAGGAATATTTTATCACTTCCCAGGCAGCTAAGGTAACTCAACCTCCCTCGAAAAATAAAACTTTAGCACGACCTTCATTTTTCCTTAACTCTCTCTCTCTCTCTCCTCTCTCTCTCCTCTCTCTCTCTCTCTCTCTCTCTCTCTCTCTCTCTCTCTCTCTCTCTCTCTCACACACACACACACACAGTTAATACATCCACGAACAAAGCTCGTTAATATTATGCATGATTATTTTTTATTAATGCACAAATAAGGGATCCTTTTGTTTAGCAAGTTTTTGCCATATTAATATTAAATTTCCCTTTCCGGCGCCATTAAATCCTCCCTCTTCCCTCCATCTCCGTCCTCAAACTGACATCTTTTGAACTGGGTTCTTTTTTTTCCCTTCTCTCTCTCTTCCTTTTGCTTCAGATATATCCTTTTCCTCTTTCCCACTACTGGTCTTTACCTGTTTATTGCCGTGGTGTCCCGCCACTTGTTTCAATTATACGGTTTATTACCGTGTCAGTTACTTTTCCCATGAGGTAAGGGAAAAAAGTGACACAGAAACTTCGAGAATTTTAATGGACGCTTATCCAGTAATACGTCGATGAAATTAAAAGTGAATTTTGTACTGATATAAAACCCAGGTCGTGTAAACACTAGAGTTTTTATCTCCTGGTCGATTATGTTTTTCTAAATATCTACATGGTTGTAGTTTGGGGTATCCAGTTCTGAGCATTATTATTATTATTATTAGTAGTAGTAGTAGTAGTAATAGTATTATTATTATTATTATTATTATTATTATTATTATTATTATTATTATTATACACTTCAGGGTAAGACGAGGTGAGTTATCTTTCGACATTGGGATAATTTCTTTATTGTTTGAACGACAGAAGTTGGATTCATTTATTATTATTATTATTATTATTCATGCTGTTATCGTTGGCGTTGATGGTAGCGCATATTTTTCTAGAGAAAAATACCTGGGCTAAATGAGTTTGACATTAGACCTCAATTTCAGGTTATAATTTACCAGGACCAAGAGGTCAGATTTTTCTAATTGTTTAATGAAAATGAAAATGTTGTTGTAAAAGTAGCTTTTAAAAAAATATGAACGATCAGTTATCAGATATCTTGGAACATTTATTATAGCGTTGCTAGTTTTATTTTCAGTACATTTGCAACTACTTTTATATGACTACAATAGCTTTTCCCTCTCTCTCTCTCTCTCTCTCTTTTTTTTTTTTGACCATGAATTGAGGAAAAAAAGCTCAAAAGCAGCACCTTTGTCATTGTAGCCACACCCCCTCCCCAAGGCAACCCTCCACACCCCCTTTACCAAAAATTTTTTCTGGTTGAAACAAAATTTAGATAGTTTGCTTTTCTGCTGTTTGTGTATAGACATGAAGATGAGGTCTGACTTACCAAAGTCAGGATATAAACATATATCTACTATTATTATTTCTAGGAAAAAAATAGTAAGATATTATGCCGGTACCTGCCATGATATCTAAGACATATTCTTAGAACCAAATTTTTTCAAGTCGTTCTAAATTATATTATTTTTACCACTGTTATAACAATCTTAGCTATCTACATTGCAAAGACTTAGGCCAATTATTTCTCTCTCTCTCTCTCTCTCTCTCTCTCTCTCTCTCTCTCTCTCCTTCTCTCTCTCTCTCTCCTCTCTCTCTCTCTCCTCTCTCTCTCTCTCTCTCCTATGTCATAACAGGGATATAGGACTGGGTCGGGTCTGCTATTATTACATACACCCAAGGTTTAATTATGTGATCGTAAACCATGGTGATCTGCCCAGGCCAACTTCGACCATCTCCGCCATCATGAGTTCCGTCGGCGTCTGTCCTTCCACACTAATTGACATTCACGATTTTTTCCCCGTATCGGTTATTCAGTGCCCTCAATTTACCTTCATCATTCCTGCCCGCTCATTTTGCCTTCCTCCCTCCCTTTCTGCCCTCTTCCTTATTTCCCTCACCCCTTGTTATCACAATGCCACAGTGGTGATTATCTTGTTTTCCACCAATCATCGGCGGCCTTTGTCATGCTTTTAGTATCGGTGAGATTTGGCGTTGTTATGGCATATTATCTCCGTTTGGTAGTCTTCTTGAACTTTTCTTTTACTATTGATATGGTATTTAACTTGCAAAGAGTCTATATCGTCTGTTATTATCTCTGCATTACTTGAAACGTTAAGTACATATAAATTGTTATCTGAAAAACTTGGAATCTCTTTTACACCTTTCATTTTTCATATTTTCAATTTCAAGAAGACACTGGAAGCCAAACTTCTTAATCACATTTATAAAATGAAAATCGACCTTGCGTAGCAAATATTTATTATTTGTGACTTTTAGAAAATGTCTTGCACAGTATTGTCTTGACAGCAAGTCGAATCATAGCTCAATTTGTCTAAAACAATATATTGCCTGCACTGTTAAAAATTTGCCGTAAAAACGGTAAGAATCCTTGAATAAATGTTGCCAGGCATTTACCGTTTTAAAAACGGATATATTGACATAAAGGAGTGGACATAACGGTCACTAACCAGCAAAAGAAAACAATACAGTAGGGTAAAATTACGGTCGCCTGTATTTTACTGAAATATGGCTGAAAACTATATTTCTACGGAGAATTTCAGATTAGAATTTTTTTTTTTTTTTTATTTGTGTGGTGGCTTTTTCTGATTTGAAATCGTCGGCCACCGATTTACTCATATCTTATTTATCCCTTGTATGCGTATTTACTTTGTAAAATTTATTCAATATGGATATAGTAGTATGGTTCATAAGTTTAATTTTGTTTTCCTCCCACCAGTTTTAGCATATCTTTATTGCTGTTATTCTTCCCATCATGTATTTATTACCGCGTTAACCTAGCTCGATGTTTTGTAAGTTTGTTAGTCACTTTTTGTCTGCTTATTGTTCATGTTTCTAATGCTTACGAGTAAAATGCCGTGTCCACATCAAATCTTTCACCAATTTTAGATCGTGTAGTTCAGCTCTGGTTTTGTTTTTAACATTTCTCTCTTGAAG
>NC_090745.1:92755509-92805509 GCF_036898095.1 Palaemon carinicauda
GGTTCAGCTCTGGTTTTGTTTTTAGCATTTCTCTTTCTTGAAGAAAAATTAATTTGATCACAGCAATTCCAGATTGTGATTCAAGTCTCCAGGTATTTATATGACACTACATTTTTAATTGCTGTATTAACAATGGTTGTCTTCCCGAAGCTTTCGTCATTTTCTGTCAACAATCTTTCAATTTTTACAAGTAATCTTTTCAAAAAATCGAAAAATATTATACTTATGCAACGATCCATTTTGATTTCACCTAGCATCTCCGTACTACAATAGATCTTCCAGATCTTCCGATTATTCTTGTCATTGTCTTCACTTAATTTTTCTTTCGGGCGTAGGGTTACAAATATGGAAAAATAGCTTCCCTAACTACTTCTCTGCTTACCATGAACTCTAGTTTCTGTTCCATTTGATAGAAAAACAGTTTGGCCTATATACAGGATTACATAATATATATATATAAAAAATACCTTTAGCAGGAATCATGAAAATAGAAGTATGCAGTAGTATAGCTTTAAGAGATGCTCGATTAAAACATTTGTGTGGAGGAATTTGATTCGAGAAACATAACTGCAGAATAATGCTTTAGAATCTGGCAATGTTTAGAGTAGATTATTGCGGTTGGATCCTAGCCTACAGCATAAGTACAGATATCTGAATTTGACAGGGATATGTATAGTAGAGTTGGAATTAACTTAGCTCCCATTTGTCATGATAGTTCAATGTTTTAATTCTTACGTGAAGTTTTTTTTACGATTCAGAGGTAAAGGGTCGACTCCTGTATAATATATATATGTATATTTATATATATATATATATATATATATATATATATATATATATATATATATATATATATAATATATGTGTGTGTGTGTACGTTTTAAAAGTGTCACGTCGATTTTGTGAAATACCAACATACACTGTATATTTGTTTCAGAATTCCTCATTACTTTAATGCGGTGAGCATCCTTGTAATGTATTGTAACATAGGCCTATGTCCCAAAATAACATACAAGTTTATCTTCAAAGCCTTCCATCTTTTGAATCTTGACATTCAATAATTTGAGAGTTTCCATAAGACTTCGATGGAAAGCCCCCTGGACTTAAAAATAACATTGAAAAATGTCGTCTTTTTCATAATCTCTCTGTCATATCATCACAGTACCTGTTACCTCCTTTATCCCACTCCCGGATTCAGAACTAAGTTCTTTATTTATATGAACTTATTTAACTATCTTCGAAGTGTTCTCGCCAGAATTCTTGCCGATGATTTTATTTTTTGTTTTATTGGGCTTATAATGAGATATTCGGACCATTTAGTTACTGTAGATTTCTTTTGGATTGCCGTTATCGATGTTTTCATTTCCTAAGAGAAAATTTTCCCTGCTTTGTGAATGTCGTGGCGTGATAAATTTAGTTCTTCTCTGGTTATTGCTTCAAAGCTTCAAAGAAATCTTACTGGGTATCACACAGACCTGTAAAAAGAAATAAATATAAGCTGAAAAAAAATTCGTATGGAAAAAGTTGAATGCCACAAACAAATGAAGTAAGTTTAATACTCAGTAACATAAAAAAACAAAATTATGAATACCAATAGAGCATTACAAGTACTAGTAGAAGTTGGTTATTTAATTTTGTATCAGTATCATCAATAAAATTATTTTTTTTAAAGACTGGAGATTTATTAATTGCTGTTAAGCATTGTTTTTTTTTTTTCTGGTAATTTTATTTCAAAATACTTCTTTTGAGATATTCAGGTTTTCAAAAGGGTTAATACTATTCATATGTGGAATTCGGATAAGGTAAAAGCTTTATTTAATGCGACGAGATCGGCTTTTTTCTTTAACATCATATAGTATTTTTGAAAAATTTCTTTCTTCAGTTTGAAGGCTTCTTATTTTTATTGTGTAAGACATTTTAATGATTTTGATGTTTCATTTCAACTTCATATTTTATCTTGAATGACATTTCCTTTTTTTCTTTATTTTTTTTCTTTTTTAAATCGAGTAATTTTCTCCCAAGGCAGTTGATACAAATATTGCCATTGTTTTGCTTCTTCTATTGGTTTTAATGATTTGAACCAAATTCAAAAGCTTGGTACAAATTACTTTTAAGTGCCCCTTTTTTCAACGTAATCAGTTCTACAACTTTACTTTCTTTTGGGTTATAATAATAGAAAATGGGGCAGCTGAACGATTGTAAATGCTACTATTACCCCCACGAAGATATAGCATTTCTAAATAATACAAGAAGCTAAGGAATCAGTATTAGAAATAACTTGATACATTTCTTAATACGAGAATACTCATTAAAAAGAAAATAGATTTTACTAACAATGATATTAGGTATTCCATATTATAATTTACTGGGCCTGTTTGAACTAACTGTAGAAAGTACCTCGCCGTGGAAATGAGTTTATAAAGTTTTTGTTATATGTGGTTGCAGCTTTATAGCTGTTTACATAAGCTATTACTTGTTTCGTAAAGTATTAGATAACATGTGACGATCCCATTATTTCTCATGTTGCACTAAACATCCTTAATACACAAGTAGAAATTTTCCGGGTTTTGTAATCCATCAGTCAGTTAATCCCTGCTAATAACAAGCATTCATTCTAATACTCACAAACACTGATACGCTCTTTGAAATATCCAAAATAAGAAATGACGACACGCTCTCATTTATGAGCAAACCAAGAGGCTGTTTTTTTTTTTTTTTTTCTTCTCCTTCCACGTAACAGCAAGACGCAAAACATGCTTGAAGTCCCTCATTACGTGCTCCTAATCATAATGATACTGTGTTAAATGAGTGCAACACATCCCCCATTGCGGTATACAAGAAAGGGCGACGAACATTTACACGCGCTTTCAGAGAAAAGACGTTACAATGAAATTTATTCCTCGCGTCGAGATTTTCTTTTATCCTTTATGTGGCTCCTCTTGCTTTCGTGTAAGTTTTTGCATCGCACGTTAATTTCCGCATAAATTTACATTGTAATATTAAAACACATTAATGCCACTTTCATAATTTAACGAGCGACTCGGCCACGAGATAAAGAAGACGATTCCGCTCAATATACGAGGCTGGTTTTAAGCATCTCGCAGATTTGCGACTCTGGAATTCACTGATAATGATAAAGTGGGACTTCTTCATTATCACGGTTTCATCGCTTTATTCTTTTTTTTCATGTTCATTATTCTCTGACTCGAGTTGAGTTTAGCCAACATCAGTTCTTGTTTATATCTTTGTTCTTTTTTGTATATGTTTCCTCTGAATGTCTATTCCTGACCTTGAATGCTGTGAGTATGCATGTTCTTCAATGGTATCTTTTTTTTTTCTTTTTTCTTTTTGGACGAATCTCACAATCCTCGGCTTAAAAGTTTTTTGTTTTGTTTTTGTTTGGAAGCAAAATTGAATAAACTTATTTGGTGCTTAACTAAATTTTCAGTTAAGTTGATGACTACTTTTTTGTTCATTGAAATTACTAAATTTTTCCTTTCTATCTCTCTTTGTATATATATATATATATATATATATATATATATATATATATATATATATCTTTTTTTTGCATTGTGATATAACCTCATTTAAAACTTTGAATAATGATCAATACAGTTATGAGGTATTTTAGTCTTGTCTCGATACCATTGATGTATGATATTTCAGTCGCCTAAAAAAAAGGCTAAATCCAAAATTCGGGGCACGCAGCCCCTCTTGCACATGTTCGTGTTCGTCAGTGAGGCGTATTTAATTCGTTGATAATAAAGCTTGTTAATTGTCTCCACCTGCTGTTGGCGATGACGTCACGAGGCCTGGCCCCAATAACTTGCCCCCAGCAGGAGTCTGACAGCCAATCAGGGACCAGAGTGCTCCCCTGGCGATTGTTTGCTCAAACCTCTATCCCGTATACTTCCACTTTGGCCTCTGCCTTTGCCCATTGTGTACATTGTATACATTTCTCTCTCTCTCTCTCTCTCTCTCTCTCTCTCTCTCTCTCTCTCTCTCTCTCTCTCTCTCTCTCTCTCTCTCTCTGCTTTTCAGATCTTTTAACATGTAACTTTATTCATTTCCTTATATTGTTTTGTCGATATATCTCCGTTATTAAATTTTTCATCAATATCTCATTGTCTCAGCGCTTCCTTCTTTTTTTTTTTTTTATTCTTCGATTGTACAATAAATGCCTCTTATGAGTGCTGAGGTGAAATACATAAAACTCTCTCTCTCTCTCTCTCTCTCTCTCTCTCTCTCTCTCTCTCTCTCTCTCTCTCTCTCTCTCTCTCTCTCTCTGTGTGTGTTATGATATATACTTTTTTCCCTATCTGCCTATTTTATAGAATAAATTCTTACATTAGAGACTACTTTCAGATTTAACTTTCAACCCCTTATATAACAACCTTTATTTACTAGCAGATCTTTCGTCCCTTTCCAACTTTTATATAATATACTTTACGTTGCAGATTTTATATATATATATATATATATATATATATATATATATATATATATATATATATAATATATATAATATATATATATATAATATATATATATATATAGAGAGAGAGAGAGAGAGAGAGAGAGAGAGAGAGAGAGAGAGAGAGAGAGAGAGAGAGAGAGAGAGAGAGAGAGAGAGAGAGAGAACATCTTTACCAAAAGGTTTGATGACTGGCATCCATAAGAAACTTATTACTCTCATTACTCTAGTTAATTTATCTTATAAGTTCTCAACATCTCTCTTACATATATTTCTTTTTTTAAATTTTGATTTATCCTTGCTTCTTTTTATTTACAAACTAAATAAATTATGATTCTGGTCACTTAGTTCTTGGTGATGTTTTAATTGCTTTTTGTATTATGAATTCGTTCCTTTCTCGTTCAACGTATGAGTATCTTTGATTCAAGTAGTTGAATTAAGTTAGACATGAAAGTTTAACTTGGAGTAGTTTGGGCCCAGGTTCTTAACATCTTTTTCTCATCAGCAATAAATCTACGAGAATTCTGGTCGGTATATTTGTTGTATGAAGCGTTTAATATCCTTCCAGCGTTTCTTAAAATACGAGAAAACAATCTTTGTCATGATTATTGTGGCTACAAACTGATTTAAAGAAATGCTGATAGAAATCGTATTCAAATACACTAGATGATCTTATCGAACAAAATTAAAATTAGATGTAAAATCGTCTAATTGGGGCAATCTTTTTAATCAGCTAATAGAGCCAAGCTTTTAAAATCATTTTGATGGTGTGAACTAAGGATTAATCGTTAAACGGCAAACCTAAAGGATCCACCGTAATTAATGGCTATTGTTATTTCTATTCTTTGACAACATCTGATCAGCAAAATCAACAGCAATTAGACTTGCAAAAGCCTCTTTATGAGTTGCGTTCGTGAAAAGGAAAAAATAAGGATAACAAGCGAGAAAAGAATCGATTTCCTTTTTTTTTTTCTTTTCTTTTTTTTTTCTTTTTTTTTTTAAGATATGTTGACCATCCACCAGGTCTCACGTAGGAAAGGGTCTTTGTTGAGTCGAAGAATGGTTTATTAACCTTTAACTTATTTTCTTTTGCAGACTTGTGGGTGAGAGAATTTGCATTTACGTTGAACGATGGTGTATAGCTTTGATTTATGTAATGCTTTGATTTATGTAATGCGTATCTTGATATAACAATACCTAAAGAATAATTAAACATGTGGACATTAGATACATTTATTAGATGAAGCATCACATATAATTCTATTAAAATAGATACAATAATTATTACAAAAACGCTTGATTCTGGTATTTAAAAGGAAAGTCTATGAAATATCAGTTCTGAATATTGAATACGTTTTTATTCCCTCCGTTTCTGTATAGATAATGAAAGTGAGTTTTCCTAAGTAAGTTATTACTTTGCCATGAGTATAAGATAATATGTGTTCATCCCATTATTCATCATGTTGTAATAAACAGCCTTATAATTTGACCTTCTAACTGGGTTTTGTTTGATGTTCATTTCGATATGATTGCATTTTGAATCAAGAATTGCCATCAGGAGGCAAAGGGAATAAACTCAATTTACTTGGTATAATATCTCTCTCTCTCTCTCTCTCTCTCTCTCTCTCTCTCTCTCTCTCTCTCCTGGCATTTGTAAAGGAAGGAGAAATACTAAGGTCATCACAATGAAGAATGTTGCCTTAGCGAGGCTGAAGGACATGAGACCTCCGACCCCCAAAATGGAGGTCTGGGCTTTTGGGGCCAATATAAGGCTTTTCGGGAGTGCTGATGAAGACATTCTTTTTTATTTCCCCCTAGAGGTGGTTTTGCATTGCCTGGACATGGTACGTTCACCCCAATGAGCGTTCGCTTTCATTATCTGTCAAGGGGTATAGATTCTTTTTACGTGTAAAATCTGATATCTTATGGTAATTCCTTTTGTGTGTGTTTGTGTACGTTGCCAATTTCACCTTTTATTATTCTTCCATTTATATGAGGAAAGAGCGCTTGGTAACGAATTATTCAAATACATTATAAAACTTATGATGTATTGGAGAGTTCAAATCTCTCTCTCTCTCTCTCTCTCTCTCTCTCTCTCGTTTGGTGACGAATTATTCCAATACATTATAAAACCTATGATGTATTGGAGTCTCTCTCTCTCTCTCTCTCTCTCTCTCTCTCTCTCTCTCTCTCTCTCTCTCAACATCAGAACATCAATAAATGTCTCATGCTCACAAGAGGTTGTTATTAATTTCCACGATCATTTACATATACAGAACCTCATTTTAATTACAAATGCTCTCTAATGCTTACAGGAAACCGCACAACATTTAAAATACTCTAACCCCAACAACTTTGGCCTTGAATACTTCTTTTCAAAAGCCTATGTTACGCTAAATTTATAATACACCAATGAATGGACATGTGACAAATTCTTCCATACCCCTTTTCACGCTGGTTTTATTTCTTCATTAAATTCTAGTGAATGCCCTTATAATGTGCCTTCTATATGCATACGTACATCTCCATAACAAATGTCTATGGGATGAAAGAAAAAAAAAATGGTGGATAGGGAGGTAGGATGACGAGGAGAGAAAAGGAAGAAGGGAGTGGAGTTTGGAGGTTGCATTCTGTGAGATCTTTTTCCAAAGCCGTTAAGGACAAACTAGCAACCCTCGTGATTCTAGGGGTAAGATCGTTAACGACTTTCTCGGTTGCCATGTTGCGAGAAATTTATCTCTCTCTCTCTCTCTCTCTCTCTCTCTCTCTCTCTCTCTCTCTCTCTCTCTCTCTACACGAATATTCTTTTTCGAAGAGGTTTATTTATTCATCCTCACACACTGAAGTAGGCCTACGAGACAGTCGTCATTGATTTGGGAATATAATGTCTTTTAATGTTTCAAATAAGGGTAAGGTTTCCAGATGGACACTTTTCTAAAATTGAAAAAAAAAGTGAAAATTGAAATGGACACCTAAAAAAAATGTAAATTAAAAGGGGCACTTTAAAAAAAAATTGAAATGAACATTTTTTTAAAATAGGAAAGTTGAAATGGACACTTTTCCATGATTAAAAAAGTGAAAATTGAAATGGACACTTAAAAAAAAGTGTAAATTAAAAGGGGCACTTTAAAGAAAAAAAGAAAATTTACATGAACACTTTTATATATATGAAAGTTGAAATGGACACTTTTCCATGATAAAAAAGTGAAAATTGAAATGGACACTTAAGAAAAAATGTAAATTAAAATGTGCACTTTTAAAAAAAAATTAAAATTGAAATGAACACTTTTATAAATAAGAAAATTGAAATGGACACTTTTCCAAAATAAAAGCTGAAATTAAAACAGAATTAATCCTCTCCTGCCCCAGTAAAGATAATTCACCAGCTACATAAATAAAAGAGTCGAGGAAAAAGATCGGACAAGAGCCTATGGTCTCTGGTATCTTCATTAACAGAGGGGGCCAGACGGAGAACTTTTTCTTTTCCTTATCTGGGAATTCCAGCTCCAAAAGATAATGAAGAAGGAGGGAGAGAAATAAACCCCGTTACGGTGGATTCTTAATGGGAAGCTTTCTCAAAGAAGAAGAAGAAGCAGTTAATTAGATCTCTCTCTCTCTCTCTCTCTCTCTCTCTCTCTCTCTCATTAATTGTTTGGAAATCGGGAGCCTGGATGGGAAGAAAAGGAGAAGGAAATGTGCGAGCTGTTATTCTCGGACTTTCTCGGCTTTGGTGTCTGTCTTTCCCTCTTGTTTCTTTTGGAGGAAGAAGGGTTCCCTTGGGGAAGAGTGTGTGTGTGTGTGTGTGTGTGTGTGTGTGTGTGTGTGTGTGTGTGTATACTCTTCTTCTCCTTCTCCTACGTCTTCCTGTCATTTCTCGCCGAATGACGAGTTTTTTCCCTTTTCCGGCCACAAAATGGCGCCGGTGGTCTTTCTTTTACACCATAAATTTCGGAAAGGATGTCCATCTGAATCAACAAATGTCTGGGTTTTTGGCGGGGCGGGGGATGCCAGCCTAAAGCCTAAATTATCCTATTTGTATGCCTGACCAACACTACGCCATCTTGTATCCTAGGCCTAAGAAACTTCATTGGGTCGCTTAGGCCTACTACATGGTATTTTCAATTTCGTCTCCGCCGGTCTTTTAGCTCTTTTTCCTTATGCTCATATACTAGCCCCGCATTCTGTATAGTTGTTAAGATTAAATGTAACAACTGTGTATCCCATAAAAGCGGTTAACAGATTTAGGTTTCTGTGCTAAAATAACCAGTATTGCTATATGTTTGTATAGTCAAGAGAATTAATATTATTTATTATGCATGGAAATGTCAACTTCAACCTGAATTTAGCACTTACAAGAAGGGTATACAATCTATCAATTACTAATTACTTAAAGAAATAGTTTGATACCTTTAGCATTACTATAGAAAATGCTTTCAATAGACGGCCTTCAGTAACCTACATAATTTTTTGCTGCTTTTTTTTAGGTTTGTGTTTTTTATTAAGGTGTTCCTAAGGCCTAATAGCTTTATCGGAAGAAGTTTGATGTATTTTTCTCATCAAAGATATGTCTAGAGATGCAGAAACACATTTTTTTTTTTATAGCATGAAGAACGAAAAATATGCTTATGCAAGGTAAAGAATTCTTGTAATGTGTTGTACAGTTCAAAGAAAGAATGACTAATTAATTATACGTAAATTTAATGAACATGATGATAAGAACATTTTTGGAGTCAAATTTTACTCATAGAAGGAATGACTTATGCAAAGCTAGAAATATCATTTGAACTTAAATTTTCTTTCTTTATTTATAACATGCTAATATATCATAATACTGTATGTGTTGTGAAACAGACATAGTCGTTATTGTTATTGCATACTTTTTACATCACGTTTTATTTTGCATTACTTATACCAAATATCCGTATTCCAGAATCATTTTACTTTTTCCTTTAAATTCAAACCATTTGACTCGAAAGATGAAGTGTTTTTATTACTCTTAATTTTTTTTTCCTAAATGATCTGTCGATATTTTGTTTTTAAGATTCTATGATCTACGCAACACCCTTCAGTCAAGTGACGTAACACCCTCAGGTCACGTGTTTTAATACCCTTAGGTCAAGTACCGTAACACCTTCAAGTCAAGTGACGTAACAACCTCAGGTCAATTAACGTTACGCCCCCATGTCAAGTGACGTAACACCCTCAGGTCAAGGGACATAACACCTTCAGGTCAATTAACGTTACGTCTTCATGTCAAGTGACGTAGCTCCCTCAGGTCACTTAACGTTACGCCTTCATGTCAAGCGACGTAACACCTTCAGGTCAATTAACGTTACGTCCTTATGTCAAGTGACGTAACTCCCTCAGGTCAATTAACGTTACGCCTTCATGTCAAGTGACGTAACACCTTCAGGTCAATTAACATTACGCCTTTATGTCAAGTGACGTAACACCCTCAGGTTAAGTGACGTAATACTCTCAGGTTAATTAATGTTACGCCCTTTATGTCAAGTGACGCAACATCCTCAGGTCAAGGCGTGTAACGTCCTTAGGTCAAGTCATGTAACGTCCTCAGGTCAATTCATGTAACGTCCTCAGGTCAAGTGACGTAACACCCTCAGGTCAAGTGAGGAATTGTTGTTTAGAAGACCCAGAGAGAGGCAACGATTCCCCGGCTGTAATGCAGCGACTCGTTAAATAACAAAAGTCGCTCTTTATGAGTTTCATGGTGGCGAATGAATTCTCATATGTGGAACTGTGGTGGAAATTGCCTTTAATGAGGCGTTTGCTTATTTTATTATACTGTATTCGGTTTCATTCATTAACGCAGGGGGATGAAATATTTTTGCGTTTTGTTCTTGACTCATTTATTGTATTTTATTTTATTTTATCTTCAGTTATGGTACTTAATTTCCTTTTTTTTATGCTGAAATATAGTACAATCCTCTATTATGCTTATGTTCCTTTCCGTTTGTTATTTTCTTTTCCAGAAATATTATCCATTAATTCCTGAAGATGAAAGAAAAGTTCCCAACCTCCTTTGAATTTTATTCTCTTTAGTTTTTTTGCTTTATTTTTTATTTCTCAAAACGTGTATCACCCTTCGTCCTCTCAGAGTATATTTTGAATAGATTAGCTAATGGAAACGAATGCTTTCCCCTTTTCCATAAGCACCAGGGAGCTAAAGAAGATCGATCCCCCTCTGGCAAAATGCATTTCAATATTGGATTACATTTCATTTGCCTTAATGTTTTTTACACGAAACGCGCAAAACACGAACGCACACTTATATTCTGTACGCTCCTCAATACGTGAGGGATACATAACAAGCAGGATTGATTTCGTATAATCCGTTAGCAAGATTACTCCCGCAGGAGTATTTGTCGAAGCAGCGTTTCCTCCGTTGATATAAGTTTTTATAGTCTCATAAACAGGTGATATATTGAAGTTGGGGGGATGGCTGGAGCTTGGGGATAGAGGAGGGGTGGAGGGGAAATGGTACCATGGATGGAGGTGGAAGGGGTCCTGGTGGGTGGCTGTGACTGGAAGAGATGGCTTTTAAGGAGTAAGAGGAATGCTCCGGAGTCCCATGGCCAATGATGCTCCCGTCTCTTCTTCGGTCTCCTCTCCCATCTCTCTTCATTGACAAGAGGGAGAAATTCAGGGATGAGAGAGAAGTTTCCATTTATAAATTTCAATGGTGAATTGGGACAAGAGGGCGGGTAATGTCTATTGTATTTTTTACCCCCCCCCCTCTCTCTCTCTCTCTCTCTCTCTCTCTCTCTCTCTCTCTCTCTCTCTCTCTCTCTCTCTCTCTCATCTTTAGTAAGATTTTCCTCTTTTACTAATTCAACTATTATGAAGTATAACCAATCAGCATGAGAACGTTTTTGAGATACAGCACTTGTTTCATGTTTGGTAGGCCTTGGATCGCCTCTATCTTACTGCTCCCTAGCGACAAACTGCTCGCATCCAGAGAGTATTTGGCGCTCGCAGTCGCCATTAGTTTTATTAAGTAAATTGGTTGCTGTTCCCATTTAAAATCACTCTTCTGAAGGTGGTGAAAGGGTTTGTGTATCACCATGATCAGCAGAGCTGTACTAGTCAGGGTCTCCCATACTAGGCTGGTTTGCTGTGAGCGATCAGACCAAAATCTTCCACTATCACAAATCCGCACTGGCCAGCGTGATGCTGAAAAACTGGCCAAATGAATTGACATGTCTGAGGCCTTTATCTTACAGCGGATTCGAAACGGCACCACATGGTGTTGTTGATAAATAAATAAATAAATATATATATATATATATATATATATATATATATATATATATATATATATATATATATATTGTAGTCCTATATACACGACGGAAGACCATAATTTCCTATCATGCATCACATGTCTGTAGAGAAAACTATACTAAGGTACGGAACTACTTGACGTTATACATCCTAAGGATTATGTTATATATAAAGTTGTTGACTTTGCATTCACGGAATAGAGATCCTGTTGAATAAACTTTAAATTTATTGAGAGGAATATCTTATTACATTATGATAAATGATAATTATTTCGAGGGGAATTAGTTCATAGTTTTATGTTAATTCAGGAATGAAAATCCTTGATCGTCTGTTTTGATTGTAGGAAAATATGCCAAGGCAAGGTACCAGAGGAGTACATATTGTGCATACAAATTATATTGTGCCTGTGCAACCTGCAGCCATGGGGCCGTGTACATATAGCCCTCAAGACTTGACTTTTCAGTGCGGCCCGACCATTCAAAAATAAATATCATACAGCACAGCCCTTTGGGGCCAAAAGCCAAGTTAATGATTATCAACAGACGGGGCTCCTGAGATGGCAGTTTTATATACATACATACATATATATATATATATATATATATATATATATATATATATGTGTATATATATGTGTATATATATATGTATATATATATATCCTCATTTATATGTGGTCAAATGAAATTAACAGGAGTTATATAATTTTTGTTGTTGTTGAAAGCGTCAGCAACAGAAGTAGTAGTAGTAGTAGTAGTAGTAGTAGTAGTAGTAGTAGTAGTAGTAGTAGTAAGAGCTATTCCTTCATTCAAGCTTATGTTCGTAATGGTGTTGCTTAAATCCAAGACTCTCATCTTATTTAAATTCGTCATTCAAACCAAACAGGATGTTCGAGAAATATGATGAAAAAAAGAGAGGCATCATGTTTACCTTTTTTCTCAATTAGCTCATGTTTGTTTTTCATTCGTTTGAAGTGGTATTTCGATGATGTTCCTCGGTCATAAACATTATAGCAGATTAGAAAAAATTTCCTTCATTAAAGTTTTACCGTAGATTCTGTAAGGTAATTTATCTGCTTTATTTTAATTGTTATTATTTTCATTGGTTTTTGCGCCATTTTTTCTTCTATGATTACCATTAGACCTGAACACACATTATTATTATTATTATTATTATTATTATTATTATTATTATTATTATTATTATTATTATTATTATCATAATTATTATTATTATACGCTAAGCTACAACCCTAATGGGAAAAGCAGGATGCTATAAGCTCAAGGGTAATCAAGATGAACTGTCCTCTTAACGCCTAACCCTAACGCAATGGCGTTAATTGTAAATACCAAGTAACAATTTATGATTTAGCTCTTAATATCATAAAGATATTCATTTGTAGAAAACGAATTTTTATTTTTTCACTTCAATATTATTTATCAGTGAATTGCTATAAAAAAGCTTATCATTGATGGTCACGGTTATACATTTTATAGCAGAGATTTTTTTTTCTACACTTCAGAATTCTGCAATAAGAGAAAATCAGATGTATTAAGATTACAATTTTTTGGTCTGGAAACAAAATGGCACAGCGTCACTGTTACGGAGACGTTGCCAAGCCTTTCGGAGACCCTCGAAAACCAGTTATACTCATTAGGCAGAAATCTCCTTGAGGAAGTAGAAAGAAAAAAAAAAGAATCCAGGACTCCCTCAATCTGAAGGATTCCAACCTCCTCCCCCCCCCCTTCCAATCCCCACCACCTTCTCCCTCTCTAAAATAGAATCCAGGTAACATCAAGACAGGTTTTCCAGTCGGACTCCAGGCTGAGCTTGGCAGGGGTCCGGAGGGCCAACTATGAGAAGACGTCCCCCTTATCGCTCTATCGAGACGACATGGGGCAAAATTTACATAGCATTTTAATCAAGATGGTCTCTACGCTGGATATAATATATATATACGAGAGAAACATGGAGGCGTCCGCTGTGATTCGACGAGATAAAAAGCGGGATGCTGAAAATGAGCGGAGACATTTTTGTTCCAAGGGATATTTTCTTTGATTTTGTAAGAATTGAGAGAGAGAGAGAGAGAGAGAGAGAGAGAGAGAGAGAGAGAGAGAGAAGAGAGAGAGAGAGAGAGATTTGGTGATTTGACTGAACCATAGGTTTGGCTTCATGATGGATGAAGCCATCTCAATAAATGTTCACGGGATGAGGTAAAAAGGCAATTTGCTCACTTTAACTAGCTAGGACTTACAATACATCTTTCTACTCTTGATATGGTGATTTGTTTGCAGTATTACCAATGGTGTTTTATTATTGCTTTTTTACCAATAACGTAATATTACTTCGTTATTCATTGATATAACAGATTCATCATTATTATTAATGTAATAGTAATAATGATAATAATAATAATAATAATAATAATAATCAAAATTGGGGGAAGTGCCTTTGGTATATGTATGTATGTATGTATGTATGTATGTATGTATGTATTATTATTATTATTATTATTATTATTATTATTATTCATTTTATAATTATTAATAAAACCGAAGGAACTATAACGTTGACATTCATAATTGTCAAATATCTCTAAAGTTGAAAACCGATTTTTTTTTTTTTTTTTTTTTTTTTGCTCTTCGGAGTGTGTTCTCTTCTCAGAGAATATAAAAATATCAGTTTGGAGTGTGTTCTCTTCTCAAAGAATATAAAAATATCAGTTTGGAGTGTGTTCTCTTCTCAAAGAATATAAAAATATCAGTTTGATTATGTATGTTAATTTCGCTGCGTCTGAATGTGTATTTTAGCTTCTACGTCAATGTAAAAATTTCTCTCAAATGTTTTACAATTGACTTCGTATTTTCTCTCTCTCTCTCTCTCTCTCTCTCTCTCTCTCTCTCTCTCTCAGGCACAACAATAATGATTAAATGTCTGAGGACCTCAAAGCAATAATCTCATATTCTCCAAAAAAATATTTCTAAAATTGTCTAAATTCTAAATTTGTCTATAATGATATCCTTTTTTAGCGGATGGAACATGCATACATACTGTACACAGAACGCCACACCCACAAAACCAGTAAGCATGAAGATAATCAACTTAAACATATTTTATTATACGAGTAATTTACATTGGATAATCATGTATTTCATTGTATTCTTTTTCTTTTCAGTTTCTCTCTGCCGACTAAGTGAGCTCAAGGTAAGAAAATTATTCGTCCTGCTACAAAAGGATTTTCTGCATGTTTCTTTTCCCTTTTTTATTTCTATTGCTTAACTAATCTTGTTGAAAATCTGCCAGCTTTATACGAAGTATTTTGAATCTACCCTGTAAGGCTGCTCTTAACCCAATTACCTAAGCATTTTTTAATATCTAACATTTTACGTTGTAAGATTTATGGATATAGTAGTAAGAATTCTAATATGATCAAGTCATTAATTTATGTTGTTGGTGATCGATGTAATACGATAATAATGCGCTTTATTACGAAAAAACACCTGTGATGAACAGGTGGCGAAAGTACAGAATCGTTGTGTTAGTGCCATTGCTTGCAAAACTAGCATATTTTCTTATCGTTCATTTATTAGTTTCATGCTTTGTTTTTATGGTTAACATTTTGGGGTTATTTGAGATATTCATTAGTAATATTTTCCATCTGTTTGTTACTAATTTCAATGCAGATCAATTCTGGTCCTTTATTCCGCTCTCTATTAGAGTATGAATATTGAAGGTTCTTATACATACCTGTTTCACTTACATGCTTTTATCTCTTAAAAAGGTTCGCTCCATAATAAATTCTTTCAATTTTCATCTAGTAGATTGAATGATATTGCCTACAATATGTTCATTTCTATTGTGCAACAAATTACAGTTGATTAAATACTAGGGTCATTTATAAGTTCTTGGACAGAAGAAGCACAATGTACTTGAAGAGAATGTTTTCAAAGGGGAATTCAACCCTTGTCTTTATTTATCTATCTGTCTTTATATATATAAATATGTATATGCATATATATTATATATATACATATATATATATATATATATATATTTATATATATACATATATATATATATATATGTATATATATATGCATATACACATACACAATATATGTATGTGTCTGTGTGTGCGTGTGAGTATAGTTTGTATGTATATTTATAATATATATATATATTTATATATATATATATATATATATACATGTATACATGTACGAGTATATAATAAATGTAGGCCTGCACACAAACACACGTATTTATATGTTTATATATACAGTAGATATAATATATATAGAGGGAGTGTTTTTTCATATATATATATATATATATATATATACATATATATATATGTTTGTATGTATATATTTATATGTATATGTATATGAACTCCAGAACTCCAGCAAATTTACAAATCTCAACTTGCAGACCGAGTCTTTGTGTCTGACACTTTCGTCTATCATTTGGTAAAAGAGAAGACAGGCCCTTGTTTCATATCAAGAGAATTAGCATAGGGAGCGTGGAGTTTGGCGAAAAAAAAACCTCGGTTGGAGTGGGGAAAAAAAAAGAGCCGTGTGTATTCTCTCCACGAACTGCGGAATCTTCTTTCTCGCTTATGACACTCGCCTGGGGCTTTTGAGGGCCTCATAGCCAAATTTCAATTTTGAGCCCTGTATCCCCGTGCCGTAGAGATGTTTATACTCTGTTGTTATTTATCGAGTACCGCTGGCAAGATTGGCACCCTCTAGACATTGCTTTGGAAGGGCTTTGCCTCCTCCACTTTTCTCTCTTATTTATCTTTTTCTTTGTAATCCACACAAAAATGCTGTTGCTTTATTCTACTAGTGTACACTTCTTTTATTAAATTTTTGGGCGCTGATAATAACTAAAATGCTTTTTGTAGATTTATTTTGGAGTTATGTTTTTGTTTGCCATTAGCAGTTTACCAGATGTTTCGTATCCCCTCTTTGTATTCAATTCGTCTTTCATTTTCCTTTTTGATATTTGATATTTTCTCTTTAAAGTTTTCTTTGTATAATTTCAAATTTCCGTGCAATATTATAGATTTTTATTATTACTTTGCTAGAACGCAAACATTTCCATTTCATGTAAAATGCGTTATTATTATTATTATTATTATTATTATTATTATTATTATTATTATTATTATTATTATTATTATCATTATTATAATTCTTATTATTATTATTATTATTATTATTATTATTATTATTTCTGTTGTCGTTGTTGTTGTTGTTCCTATTATTACATAACTGTGCAATGTATTCTTATATTTACTGAATGGAATTAAGTATCAGTTGTTCATGAAAGATTTAGTTCCTGTACGAAATAGTTTGCAGACGTATTTATCCTTAAAAATTAATCATTTTATTTGCGTCCTTCTCTCAAATTTTGAAGTAATTCGTTATTCCCAAGCGGTTATCAAATGAAAATAAATAATAATGTTTTCAAGCATTGAAAAATTTAATATTGTTCATCCTTTTATTTACTTACTCAAACCATTTTTTTCATTATTCCCCATTCTTGACAACCATAATTACTAGTCTCATTTCTCCTATTCTTCCTACTTCCACATATCTAACTACTTTCTCATTTCTCCTATTCTTCCTACTTCCACATATCTCCTATATTTCCTTTTGTATTTGCCCCTTTTCGTCTTTTATTGCAGATCCTCCATTTTCGGAATATCTGGAGCATGAAATTTCAGGATGCTGCCCACCATTTCCTTAGGGGCCTCTAAGGCAATCTCATGGGCACCCCTTTAAAACGAACTCTTCTTGCCATTAAGAGAGGCCTACTAGGATTCAAATTTGGTCGGTAACCATTCAAAGTATCACATACCATATATTAAAACTCACTCTTTGCATTAACGACCCTTAATACCCCTGGAGTTACTTGTTATGATTTAGTTGTGTTTCGCCTTATCAGAAGCAATATTATAGTCTGTGAATACCGAAGAGTACCGCGCCTTCTAGATGAATACAATTATAGGAAATCTCACCGATAAATGAATATGCGACATTATACAAATCTCGGCTGTCATCTCCCTGTGTTTCTCGATAAACATGACTCTCACTCGAATAGAATTTATGAATCTGTTTACTTAAGGCTTCATCGAGTGGCGAGTCATAAATGATTTATTGCCTCCAGACCTCTGGACATTGTGTATGAATTCGGGCTCGATGTCTCAATCCTTGTCTGGTTTGGTCATCTCCCTCATTCTCGTCTTTGCATTTTTACCTCTTTCATCTTCAACTTTCTGTTTGGCCTTTCTAGATAAGAGTCGGGTATAATTAGGGTTACCTACGATTTTATTCTCATAATTTTTATTATAGTCATTTTGTTATGTTTGTCTATGGAGACAAATAATTGCATGTCTACCTTGCATAAAAGTGTATCTCTCCTGATCTATTTATTATACATGCTGAAACACACACAACGCACACACATATACTGTATACACACATATATATGATATATATATATATATATGTGTGTGTGTATATATATATATATATATATATTTGTGTATATATATATATATATATATAATTTGTGTATATATATATATATATATACACACGGACACATAAGTACATGTATAAATATACACACGCTCAGTATATTTACAGCTGATGCCACAATATATCTTTAAAAAAATAACAGCTGTATACTAAGTACTCTTCTGTGTTTAACACATATTCGGGTACAATGTGTCACAAAATATATAGTGAACAAGAAAAGTTACAAAGCTGAGGAATAGTAAACAAGTGTTTTATCAGGCACTAAAACCAAGAACACTTTTTTAATATTTATTCTTAAATCTTTCTTTTCATTTCCTTCCCTATAGAACTTCAGTTGATATTTCTTACGAGTAATCTTTTCCTGTACCACTTATTTCTTGACTACCCTTTTCATACTCATGTACGTATATTTATGTCTTTACTCTTCTTTCATGGAACTGACCCTCAAATAGTCTCCTTTTTTCCTTCACTAAAGCCTCTTGGTTCCGTAATTCATCACGTAGACTTCTTACTCCCTCCCCATACACTTTTATACTCCCAAATACACCCTACCATCACGAAGACCCCATAATAAAATTATATAAACTCCTCATCTACTCTTTCCATCTCCTTCTTTGAACCAGTCTACAGTCCATCTATTTTGTTCCTTTCTAGATCTTCTCATTTCCTTCTTATGAAACTTACACGTGTTGACTACATTTAAAATTTCCTTTTCTTCCATTTTCTTCTAACGTTTATGTATCTCGAGGTTTATTTACTCCTCTTCTCACCATTGCATCCCCTCAATCTGCTCATCTGTCTGTTCGAAAATAACGCAACATAGGAAACTTTTCCTCACTATTTCTTCTTTCCAAAGCATACTTATTAATATTCTTGTGGAATTGCACATTTAAAGTAGAATCAGACCATATATCTATTAAAGTACTCAAGGAGACGAAAATGAGAGGATTCCAATTTGATAAAGGGATGCAGGTATTTTCTTTTTATAAAATGGTGTAATCTGTCACTTTATTTCTATTTTTAAGGCTCTAGATTTTGCAGGTCTTTTGTTTGTTTGGTTATTAGATATTATGTTATCAATGAGAAAATCTATGTATGGCAAAGTAAATCAGGCTCTCTCTCTCTCTCTCTCTCTCTCTCTCTCTCTCTCTAGATACTCTTGTATGATTATTAATATTTATTTGGGTCATATGGCAGTGTGAAAGCAACTGAGTTAATTTATTATAGAACACTCTCCTTTATATACAAAACCTCAAGGCAACAGGAAATTACATGTTCGAGAAACAGACAATGTTACATAGGAGAAACGCAGACATGTTTATTCTGGTTCTTTTTAGTGCGAGGGAAGAGCGAAGATACAAGCATAATATTATACAAAATGAATTATGTACGATCGTGTGAAACACGGTTGGTACATCTCCATTTAGTTGATGGGGTCTTTCCCAGGGTCTCCCGTTGGGTTTTTTGTTAATGAAATTATGAACATAATAATATGTTTAAATAATGGAGACATTTCCTGAACTGACAATATTTTAACCTATCAAATTATTTATTTGATCCAGCATGTTTCATCTGATAATCTCTCTAGGTTGCAGCTTTTGTATGAAGGCCTAGCTCGTCTTTCATGGAATGGCATATTATCTCCATAATACCGGGAAAAAAATGAATTTTATAGTCATTGTAACCTATAAGTTTCTCTCATATTTTTTTTTTTTTTTTTTTTTTCTTTTTTTTTTCTTTTTAAATTTCATCCATGAAACATTATTTTTCAAAACTACCAGCCTTAGAAGGGTATTGTCGGTTTTCCCATATTGAATTTTAATGGATTTGTTGATCAAGTTCACTCTGGGATATAAACTGATCTAACAATATCTAATTGTTTCATGTGTTCACGAGGTACAGCTTCCATCCCCTATGCCAGCTACGTAAACTCTCTGACTGCGACTTGGTTTGACTTTTAATTGAAATAAGTATCCATCCTTCAGCTTATAATTCCACTTTCCAATGCATAGTTTTAAGTAAATGGCTTGAATAACATGAGTGTTTGGTATTTCAATTAAAAAAAATCTCTTTTACTGTATGAATATTGAATTATGTATGTGATATAGGCCTATTGAAAATTACTCCATTGAGAACCTACTCTCGAAATATCCAGGGCTTATGTGGACTACCTGAAGGTATAAAGATTTATCAAACAAATTATCTGGTAGGGAATCCATTTATCATTGTTTACTTATAATTTTATAGACAATATCCGGTATGTATAGCATAAGTGTCAATTAGAAGGACGATTTATAATACTGTATAGCATAAATTGTATCTCTAATATTTAATGTTTATCAAATGTTTTTATGGAACAGTATAGTAATTAATATTCACAACTAACTGCAGCCCACCATTTTGCCTTTTAAGAGTTGAATTAATTTGCATTTCTTATAAAATGGTATAAATATTAACTATTCTATTTGAAAACTATACCAAAATCAGTATCCTATCTTGAAACGAACCAAAAGTGCAATAGGTTGCTATGACTGATGTTTATAAAGAGGGAAGGAGATTTAAGGAGAGGAAAAAGGGGCATTTCTATGGAGATAGCAGGTCAGCTTCCTCCTCCTTTCATCTTATTACTTTTCATCTTTCTCCTCTCCTTCTCTTTTTCTTCTTCTTTGCTGTATAAACACAAGAGCGATGGTAAACAGTCATTAAATCGAGGATATGAATTTTGAAAGGAACTTGAAGGATTTTACGAGGGTTCTCAGCTCGCGAGGACGCCCTTTATCACTCCACGCCGAAGGGAACGAGGGGAAGTGAGGGGATGTTAAAGAAAGAAAGGCTTCTGAGAGAGAGAGAGAGAGAGAGAGAGAGAGAGAGAGAGAGAGAGAGAGAAGAATATTATATTAATTCTTAAAGTTATATAAATAATTATCGTTTGACGGAAATTTGTGTATAAGGAATATGAAGTTGAATTATAATAAGATCTTAAAAGTTGATATTAATGAAAATATTAATGGCATCTGAGTTAGAGAGAGAGAGAGAGAGAGAGAGAGAGAGAGAGAGAGAGAGATTCAAATAATAATTCTTGTATTTATGCAAATAGATGATTATTAGTAATTGTGTATAGGAAATATGTTTAATTGATTTAGAATATTTTATACGTAAGTGAGAATTTTAATGCAAATAAAAACAAAATCTGTTTACCAGGAAATGCAATAGGTTTTATTTGATCCTTATGAAAAGAAGGTTGAATCACGCTAGATTTCTAGTAACGAAAAATAATTGTTAATGAGATTCATAAGTGATCGACAATTTATGGGAGATTAGTGTAGGGTAGGTAATAATAAGGACATAACAGAATTTGCATTTGTGTCTTGCCTGGTATATATATATATATATATATATATATAACGTTTAAGGGTGTTATTGTAAGGTATTCATATTGCAAATAGATAATATTAGACATAATAGGATGGCTTTTCGACCTGTTATGCCTGAACATTATTTTGTCAAAATGTTTGCGTTGCAATTTAACCTTGGTTATGTGAAAACAAAGCATGAAGTGTTAAACATCTCTATTTTGACATGAGAATTTGCGTTTAGGTTTTGATATGAAATGTTTCTTTAGCGGAAGGGTTTATACTTGAAATAATACAGTAAATCATGCTAAAATTGGTTATGTACTAAATTTTTTTTTGTTTCTTTTTTTTTTATCGGAAAATGACTTCATGGCCACACCTTGTTCCAAAAACAACTGATATTTAACATTTCTTCCCACGCGATGGCAATCTACTAGAGCAAGGCAGCATCACCAGTACCAACTGTGAACGACTTCCATTTGCATAGCTTAAGGAAAACACAGAGAAGGTGGAATAAGTAGAAGCCGCCCGTTCTGCACGGACGATCGAAACGCATAGAGAAACTCAAATCAATTTGAGAGCCACGGTTGTGTAGCAGTTCCTTGGACATTCGCAAGATGATCATTTGCACAGGCGGGTCTTTTGGGAAGACAAATATATGGAGAGAGAGAGAGAGAGAGATAGAGAGAGAGAGAGAGAGAGAGAGAGAGAGAGAGAGAGAGAATTAACGCAAATGTCTGGTCTTTGTGTTGGCGGATTGCTGTCCAGTCACGCGCACTCTTATGCACGTGTCCCCGAGATGCAAATGATGACTGTATATGACCGTATTAATGCTATTAGTGTATCTCTTTCCCGTAATAGCGCGCCGACAAGAAAATGGTCGGCATCCGAGGCATCTCACATTCCGCCCCTCTCTCTCTCTCCCTCGAAATGACTTTCGTAAGGGAGTTCGACCCCCTCCTATTCCAGCTCCCACCTACAGCCTCCATTACGTCTCGAGAATGTATTTTGGCATTCCTCCTCCTCCTCTTCCTCCTCCTCCTCCTCCCCATTTCTAAACATCCGCTCGGGAAGCGCCCTTTCCCTCCCGCCAGCAGGAGACTGGATCATCAACCCTGCTGCATCATGAATACGCATGTTCTTTCGCCCTTCCGAGGCTCCCTTCCTAAATCCTATTTTTCCCCTTCAGAGGAAGTCATCATAGTCTCTCTCTCTCTCTCTCTCTCTCTCTCTCTCTCTCTCTCTCTTTCTCTCTCTCTCAATACTTTGTAGTAAAACATTGATGATACTTATTCGTTTCTTCATATGAAACCTATATTATTTTATCAAAGTTTTCTTTTTACATTGCCTTTTAAATAAGACATTTTAAAAAGATACACGTTGTTAAACATTAGTATTTACTTCTATCAACATTAAAGGTGTGCAAGTATCATGAAATTCAGCTTGAAGAGCTCACGTAGTTCAAATTTTGATAAATATATAACAGGAAAAACTGTATAGTGCTCTCTCTCTCTCTCTCTCTCTCTCTCTCACTCTCTCTCTCTCTCTCTCTCTCTCTCTCTCTCTCTCTCTCCGCGTATATTTATATTGAACGAAAATATGTAATCACAGACCTTCTAATCAATGAAATTTAATATCATTTGGTCTACTCAGTGCGTTGATAGGTTACCGAAAAGGAACACCATTCTCTTTATATCAAATATTTTATATGTTAGGGAGCAGCCGACTGTGCCGAGCTACCAAAGATTCGACTCGTGGGTGATGATGGGTAAATAAGCTCTCTGTTAACATAATCATTAGATTAAATACTTGATCGTTACACGGCTGTGTGATTGAATGAAGAGTTATTAAGGTTCATAAAGCTTGTAACGTCATCACAAAATACTTGCTGAGATGTACAGTAGATGGCTAATGCATTCTTAAGCGACCTTATACGTGTTCGTTACACACACACATATATACAGTTGATATATATGTGTGTGTGTGTGTATGTGTTATGAATAGACAATGTCTTATTGGCGTATATAAAACGTAAAACGAAGATACTTTCTCTCGGGACAGACTGACCTTATACGCGTTCGTTACACACACACATATATACAGTTTATATATATATATATACATATATATATATATATATATATATATGTGTGTGTGTGTGTGTGTTATGAATAGACAATGTCTTATTGGCGTATATATAACGTAAATGAAGATACTTTCTCTCGGGACTGACTGTCCTGCAGTGTATTTATACGGAGCCTACACTTAAAAAATTGCCGTAAAAACGGTAGAAATCATGGAATAAATGTTACCAGGCATTTGCCGTTTAAAAACAGATGTATTAACGTGAAGGCGTGATGTTAGGGTACCAACCCGCAAAAGATGATAACAAAGTAGTGTAAAAATTACGGTCGCCTGTATTTTACTGAAATACGAATGATAACAGCATATTTTTAAGTAGAATTTCAGATTGGAATTTCTGTTTTTATAACAGTGTATGATTGTTGTTTCATTCAAGAGGTAATACATCGAGTGTTCAAATTCGAAGAATATCAAAGAGAGGGTAAGGTTTAGACTTGCGCTTTATACTAATGACATCCGGGTCAAAATATAACGTTATATATATATATATATATATATACATATATATATAGAGAGAGATATATAAATAAATATACATATACTGTATATATATATATATATATATATATACACACATATATATATGTGTGTATATATATATGTATGTATATATATATACACATATATATAATTATATATATGTGTGTATATATTCATATTTAATTTTTACAGCACGTCGAAATTTCACACAATATTCGTAGCGTATTGCAAAGATAAAACTTTAAAAATATATTGCCTTGTTCAGCTCCCAGGATGAAAAACAAACTATCGGTAAGTCAAACTAGTGAAGTTATTATGAACTTTCCAGGCATTAGGTGCCAACCTGAAAAACTTATCACCAAATTAAATTAGTTTTTACTCAAGGAATATTAGAAAAAAAAATCGTACACAACCTTGACAATTGGATGCAAATTATTCAGATTAGGCTTTTATTACACATTACGATATCAGGAAGACAACCTTTTGAAATTATTATGTTTTATCGTTGTTCTTTTCTCAGTATTTGTTTTCTGATGTTTAGAATTCTTTAATATTGAGCTAACATTTGTATAAGTTTTGTTAATGACAAGTCAATCTTCCTCTGATCAGTAATACATAAGGTTGTAGAACTTTCAAACATACAGTGAAGATAAAACTACCAGGGTATAATTGATTAATGATGTGTAAATGAAAACAACGTAAAGAGATATGATATTGAATTCATTTTTATTCATTTTGAAGAACTATTCATTGCTAGATATTTTGTACAGTGCAAGCAAGATTATTTAAATTTTGATACCCAGCAAACTTAGGAGAGATTATTATTATTATTATTATTATTATTACTAGCTAAGCTGCAACCCTGGTTGGAAAAGCAAGATACTATAAGCCCAAGGGCTCCAAAAGGGATAAATAGCCCAGTGAGGAAAGGAAATAAGGAAATAAATAAACAATATAAGAAGTAATGAAAATTAAAATAGAATATTTTATAAACATTAACAACATTAAAACAGATATTTGATATATAAACTATAAAAGGACTTATGTAAGCCTGTTCAACATAGTTCATTCTGAAAGCAACTTCGATTTACAGTATTATTTATCCTAGGTATTTGTAATTATAATGGGAGACTTTGCCGTTCAACTCATTTTAGTTATGTTTCATTCACTCATTCACAATGGTTTTATTCACCAACTTTGTAATTTTGGTGTTGAATGCTGTTATTTTTTATGATATATCTAGGACATCTAAGATACTCGTTTGTGGTTATGATGAGGTCAGTGCTCTGGGACAGTTTATGCCGTTTTCAGTATTTTGTATTTTATGACATTTTTACCCTTACAATAAGTACAGTGAAGTAGGCAGATAACGCTATAATTATTGCTATCTCATGCGGTCCCTTGATGCTAAACTAAATTTTCATCTAATCTTAACAGGTATGTTATTAAATTAGTAGATAGTATAGTCAGTAAGATGAGAGATTAGCCTTTGTTAATATATAGCATTTTATTGATTAATGACTCCATAACATGCTTGCTTATCTCTATTCACTGTCGTTTTATATTCATTTTACTGGATGTTGCTGATTGACACTGACTCTAATATAGTACCATCTTGTATTCCAAACTCTCTTGGTTGATCTTGGAAAATATTACGCATTATGATTCCATAATCTTAGGCACTCTCTTTAAGACTTCTGTATCTACGGAGATGAAGAGAATGGCAATTGTTTCGAATCTTTAGTTTCCCGTCGTAGACTTTTTTTCCCTCCCTCAACGTAGTTCCAGAATTCTTTACTTCTATATTAAAGTATTAGAAAATAATAATAATTATTTAGATATGTTTTTCATAGGGAGCGAGAGATTTTGACCATCCCAGTGTCTTTCAAAAGACAATTTGGCTGTTCTTGTGAATAAAGCTTGATTTATTAAACTTTTGCTGCTACCAGTCATTTCTGTTTTTGCGAATTCTCTTCTATCTATGATTCAGTCTTTATATGTAAAATATTTCCTAGTGATTCTGAAAATTCAGTGTTTATTTTGACTATCTAAAACTCTAATGCGGCAGTAAATTTAGTTATATTTTCTGAAAATCCCAAGTACATTTTTTTATTCATAGAATGATTTATATTCATTCTGTCTCCAGATCTTGAACAAAATCCAAGATCTTTACATTTCACACAAAAATTGCTCGTGTTTATGTTAAGATCATCATGAGATCATTACCTGTTTAGACACTTTTCCATAGTTGTCATTTCAATAAGATAGTGTAGTATCCATATCCTCTTTTGTTAAGTCACATGCACTTGATCATTACCTGTTTAGACACTTTTCCATAGTTGTCATTTCAATAGGATAGTGTAGCATCCATATCCTCTTGAGTTGTTAAGTCACATGCCCTTTAACCGTGGGTTTTATTTCCTTTTATTTCAAATTGTGTAGGTGTCTTCCTCTTCTTTGGAATAGTATCGATGTCGATGTTTAGAATTTTAAGAGAGCATCTACTACTGCCTAGTTTCAAAATTGTAGATATATATTTTGATCTTGATTTGCTATCTTTATTTATTTTTTTTTATTTATTTTTTTTTTTCATGCTTTGCTTCTCGTGGCTCTCTTTCCTAGCCATTTTCTTGTTATATTATGATTAAGGTTTTTAAATATGGAATTTATTTTGTTCTACGTATTTTTTTTCCATTATGAATGTTATAATGTATCAATTACCATACGCCTTTTACACTTAGAGAGGGAGACTCCACATGATTTATCCTTTCAGTTAGTTAACCACAAGCCTTCTCTACCTTGTATGCGATCAACAAAATTGACTAACCACCAGGTTTCAATTCCTTACTCGTAAGAGTGAAAATGTATTATGTATGTAAAAGGGAACGTTTCGAGTTCTCTTTTAGTTTTTTTTTTATTTTAATATATTTTCTTTATATTATTGGATAGTATTTTTAAGTAGGTCAGAATCCCTCGGTTGTCAGAGTGTTCCATTAAATCCAAAGCGAGAATCATGGCTGGCTCTAATCCTCATCTCAGAGCCGCGAGTGAATCCCACCCAATGGAAGGCAGTTAAAAGGAGCGGCTCTAATATGATATTTTTAAAGTCTTAACTTATCTGGGGGAGATAGAAACTTGTGCCATTTATTGCTCTCCTTTTCGGAGGCATTAAACCACTTTACTGAGAAACTTGGCCGACTATTCGCTTCCATTTACCGGCTCGAGTCACCAAACTTCCTCACAAAGTCCTGAAAAGAAGTTGATAGTTGATCTTAGTCTCTACCTCTCATTACTCCCTCAAGGCTTCTGGGAAGACACACACACACATACACACACACGCACACACACACACACACACGAAAAGCCAAGTGGAAAAGATGTTTGCTCGCATCGTTTGCAGTCATCAATGGCACTATCTGTCTGTCTGCCCGTCTGTCTTTTCGAGTGTAGGTGGGGCCTCAAAAAAATCAAAACAGTTTCCATTCTAACTGTTTTGATTTTTCAGAATTGATTCCCACAATTTATTTTGTACTTAGACAAAGTTCTCTCTCTCTCTCTCTCTCTCTCTCTCTCTCCTCTCTCTCTCTCTCTCTCTCTCCTGTGTATGGGTTTTTATGGAGTACTTTCATGTAACATATTTCTGTATGTCTAAATAAAGTACCGTTCTTATATATGTCCTGATCAGGATTCCTTAAATTATTACTGAGGTTGAATCTTGACCAAAGTAGTCTGATATATTTATGATAATGAGATGGCTATCTCTAACATGCCGGGCAATGAATAAATTATTTCAATACGAGGTCATTAGACCAAAGCTTAAATCAAATCAAAGTCCTGCAAAGAAGACGTTATATCATGAAATGAAAGTCCCTAAACCCGAATACTGAAAAGTTTAACAAATTGCACTATGCCATAAATGTGATTATGCAATTTTGTAATTCATGTGATTAAAATCCGTTTATTACGTTCAAATTGGTTTCTAGAAACTTGTGTTGTGGTTAATCACCAAAGAAATCCGACTTATAGCACGAACTGTTTGATTTTAGAATTGTTAAAGTGCATAATGAGAGAGAGAGAGAGAGAGAGAGAGGAGAGAGAGAGAGAGAGAGAGAGAGAGCGATGGCAGGTGAAGTAAAGATTACAGAGATGATAAGAATGTCACGACTGAGATGGTGTGGGCACGTGTAGAGGATGGAAGATGAGGAGAGAGTGAGGAGGGCTTGGGAGGAACCTGTTAGAGGGAGAATGTCGAGAGGGAGGCAGAGAATTATATGGCGAGATAAGGTGAAGGATGATATGGAGAGAAGAGGTTTGGTGGAAGAGGATGCCTTTGATAGAAGGCATTCGAGAGGGCGCATCAGGCAACTGACCCCTTAATGTAGGGATAACGGTGGGGAAGAGAGAGAGAGAGAGAGAGAGAGAGAGAGAGAGAGAGAGAGATTGATAATGCATTAGTGGCAGACAAAGATACCTTGTTATTTACAACGCGACTATTATTAGTTTTCACAATCTTGATTTGATGCTTTCACATTTTGCGGAGCCTTCGTCGTATTTTCAGAGAGAGAGAGAGAGAGAGAGAGAGAGAGAGAGAGAGAGAGACTAATAATGCATTAGTGGCAGACAAAGATTCCTTGTTATTTACAACGCGACTATTATTAGTTTTCATATACTTGATTTGATGCTTTCACATTTTGCGGAGCCTTCGTCGTATTTTCAAAGAGAGAGAGAGAGAGAGAGAGAGAGAGAGAGAGAGAGAGAGAGAGGGGGAGTTGGAGGATATAGTGAGGATATAAATCTGAGATAGGATGAGCGCCAATAGCTTTTCATCTCACTGGGAATGGACTTTTGCTGTTTTCTGATGATGGCGATTAAACTGCTACTTGATATTGATCGTTGTGATTAATGGTCCTTGAAATTCGCTGGAGATTGAAGCGAGAGGAAGACTGAGCAGAATACACCCTTTGAAATATTCATATGGACAAACACAGACACCAAATGGTTTACTTTGGACTCGGTCCATTTTTGGGGGGGAACCTTGGTGAATATGCCGACAAACCCACACTGTGTCGTCCGTATCTACACAAATGGCCGTATACACATACACCCTCACCTATAAGGATATGCTATGCGATTTACGGCCTAAGATCCTTTACTCATGTTGCAAAACGTCTGAGAAGAAACTGAATATTAGGCTTTTAGGTTTTGAATAGGTGTGGATGTATTACGGATGAGAAAAAAATGATTGATAGTTGATTTCTTTAAGGAGGAACTGTTGGTCCTTATAGCACTGATCCAAATGTTTTTAAGTGCAAGGCATTCAAGACTGAGGAGGATGTAAAGTGATTTTTTTCTGAAATTTGAAATTACCGCTAAACAGTTCAGAAAATAAATGTTCAAGGTATTATCAAGGAAATATGTAAAGGTGAAAGGAAAAGTATCTGGGAGAGCTGGACTGATCCTGGCCTGATGTGGAGTTCAAGAAAGTGTTATTACGTTTATGATTAAAAAGAAATGATTCGCATTTAAGGAGATCGTGTGATTAGAAGGTTTTATTGATAATATTTGGAATTATTTTTTTATAGAAAAGTTTACAAGAGGGGCTTAATTGTGAAGGCGTGATGCAAAATGAAGTAAAATTCCAAGAGTTAATGGGAAAGTTTGGTGATGGAGGTAACGTTTGTCTGATTGACAGAAAATGGAGTAAGGTGGTTTTACTTGTATTGAAAAGGATGAGAATGTAGATAGGAATATAAGACTTTAAAAGTAGCATCATCATCATCGTCATCATCTCCTCCTACGCCTATTGACGCATATGACCTCTTATATTTCGCCAGTCGGCTCTATCTTGAGCTTTTAGGAAAGGATCAGAATGTTTATAGAAATATAAGCCTTTAAAAGTAGCATCATCATCATCATCATCATCTCCTCCTCCTACGCCTATTGACGCATAGGACCTCTATATTTCGCCAGTCGTCTCTATCTTGAGCTTTTAATCCAATACTTCTCTATTCATCATATCCTACTTCATAGTCCTCAGCAATTTAGGCCTGGGTCTTCCAACTCTTCTAGTGCCTAATGGAACCCAGTTGAAAGTTTGGTGAACTAATCTCTCTTGGGGAGTGCGAAGAGCATGCCCAATCCATCTCCATCTACCCCTGAACATGATATGCACATATGGCACTCATGTAATCTCTTATAGTTTCACTTCCAATCCTGTCCTGCCATTAAACTCCCAACATTCTTCTGAGACCTTTGTTTTAAAACTTACTGAATCTGTTGGAGATTGTAACACTGTCATACCATGACTCACATCCATATTGTAACACAGATCTCACTCAACTGATATATAGCCTGATTTTTATGTGTAATATCAGGCGATTTGATTTCCAAATTTTACTTAACCTAGCTGTTGTCTGATATGCATATAAAGAGAAATTTTTTTTTTTTTTTTTTTTTTTTGGCTTTGAAGATTTAGAGGTTCTGTAAAGTTAACAAAGGCGATTCTGTGAAGTGAAAAAGAGGATGAATTAGTTAGCCTAAGACAGAGTTAAAGAAAAGGCAGTGGAATGTATTGAAAGTTTAGTGACGTTTAAAGCGAGACAGTTAAGTTGTTCTTGAACAACTCATGTAGAGGGAAACCTTAGCGGGTAATTGAGTCTTAGCATGGAAGAGGAAAATAGATAGATGCTTACCAAAGAGATTGCAGTCGTTTATCGACGGAATAATTATTTTAAAGATTTTGAAGAATCCATACGAGAGACGAGAATGTGATTAATGAAATGAAAGATTAACAGTTATCATGAACTTTATGATTCAAGAATGTACATCTGATTGGATTTGAGGGTGGTTACAGTGATTTGCCATGGATAGGTAGTGTGATAATTTGATTATGTAACAGGTATGTAGTGTTTTTGTGGCGGGGAAGTAGAAGGTTCTGAAAGGATTATAGATGTACAGAGGAAAAAAATAAAACAATAATTGACAATGAGAGTTAAGAATATTAGGAATATTAATGCCTAAGGATTGAAATCCCGGATTTTAAGTGTTTGAGAGGTTAATGCAGTTAAGAATCACAGAAAAGGTGAAGATTTGGAAGAGCGAGTCTGTGAAAATAATTATAGAACCAAGTCCGTATATAGAAGGAAAATTTTGATATTAAAGTTAAATAGGGAAAACAAACAAGATGGAGATTGAAGCGGAGAATTGCTAGCTTAATGTATGTGGTTCGAGAAGCATTACAAAGTGAGAAGTGTAAAGATATGATGAAGCTAAATATAGGCGAACAGGTTGATCATGGTATTTTCAGTTGGAGGAAAATATCCTAGGATATACTTATGAGTGGTTTAAAAGAAGCATAGAAGACATAGTAAGACGGACTATGATGCATTGGAAAGAAGACTAGGAACAGGGCGCCAACAGATGTTTCCTTTAAAGGATGAAAATGGAAATATTATCCACAATAGTGATGGAGTGATAAAAATTGCCGAAGATTTCTATACAATGCTTTACAATAGTGATATAAGAAATAGGTTTACCAATAGAAATGATGAAACATAATGAATACAATACGTAAGATGTGTTATTGTAATAGCCATATTACACAGGGATTGTCTTGTTGCATGAAAATATACGTGTGAGTGGTGTAAAACAAGCATAGCAGGCATGGTAATTCGGACGATGATTAACTTATAAGCTCCGTTGGTAAATGAAGTGGCTGCTATAGTGAAGATTTCCTGCACAAAGAGGTTTGTTATACCCACTTTGTTAAAAAAATAAATGTTAAAATAAGTGCTGTATGGTTTTCTTAACTATCGTTTTTTATCTTGTAATAAAGTTGATTATACTCTCCATACATGAGAGAAGGTTTGATTACCATGAAAGGCAGAATGAGTTAAGCATATTTTGTTAAACCTCAGTTTCTTTTTCCTTTGCCTAAGACAGAAATTGAGTTCATGTTTGCTAATCAGCTGTGGTGGTTCATTTTAGGTTAAGGGGGACTCAAATTTAAGCGGTGCTCAGACTTCACAGAATTCATGATAACACACCTCTACTACTCCTGATAGTTGTGAAGCCATGGTCTGATGGTTCATTGCACAGACTGTAAATTTCTGAAACCATGTTTGATCCCCGACGATTTGCAAGGGTCAAGAAATGTGGTATGGAATTAGGAACCTTAATCTAAGGATTTCAGAAATGTGCCATCTGGTACCTCAGAAAGTCCTTAGTGTTTATATTACTAGTCACTTTAAAGGTTTATGGTAAAAATATGTAATTATTTATATATTATATATATATATATATATATATATATATATATATATATATGTGTGTGTGTGTGTGTGTGTGTATATATATACATATATATATATATATATATATATATATATATATATATATATATATATATATATATATATATATTATATAATGTTTGTGTGTGTATTTGCTTGCTTGTGAGTGTATGTATGTGTACCTTCATATGTATACTTTTAGGCAATGTATATGAAAACTCTTACTGTGCAATATAACTCCGGAAGTCCAGCCTGTCACGTGATTGCCTGCTTCTGTCCCAATTGCCGTCATGATATTACCATTTTACCTAACACCTTACATTAACTCCCCATTACAGGCATTCTTTACGTCTTAAAGTTAGTTACAGTCATGATCTGACATCCGATGAAGTAATAACGGGTCCATTACCCGTGTCCATCGAAATTTTTGACATCGTAATGAAAGGGTACGGCGGAAGTCATTGTCTGCGTAAATGTTGATGTGAATCGTTTGCTTCCGAAGCATGATTACTGTGCTTCTTCTCATTGGCTGACTTTATTTGCCATTTTCGCGAAAAGACAATGGTAAATTCGACCCAAAAACTGGCATACTTGATTTTCTGTGAAGTTTTCTGTGAAGTTTTCTTAAAATGGATATTCGGTGGACCCTTCTGAGTTCTTTTTTGGGTAAATATCTTGTGGTAATTGGTGAGAGAATTGCCACAATAACAAGCGTTAGTTGGGATTAATTTATTTTTATGGAAAGGCAATGTTATTATATCTCCTGACCGTAGCAAGGTATACATTACCCTTCGAAAAACACACCCACAATCTCTCTCTCTCTCTCTCTCTCTCTCTCTCTCTCTCTCTCTCTCTCTCTCTCTCTCTCTCTCTCTCTCTCTCTCTCTCTCTCTCTCACAATATAAGTATATAATATATATATATATATATATATATATATATATATATATATATATATATATATATATATATATATATATCAGCATTATCATCACCATCATCATCTCCTACGCCTATTGACGCATAGGGCCTCGGTTAGATTTCGCCAGTCGTCTCTATCTTGTGCTTTTAATTCAATACTTCTCCCTTCATCATCTACTTCACGCTTCATAGTCCTCAGCCATGTAGGCCTGGGTCATCTAACTCTTCTAGTACATTGTGGAGCCCAGGTAAATGTTTGGTGAACTAACCTCTCTTGGGGAGTGCGAAGAGCATGCCCAAACCATCTCCATCTATCCCACATATGGCACTCGAGTAATCTCTCTTATTGTATCATTTCTAATCCTGTCTTGCCATTTAACTCCTAATATCATGCGGAAAGTTTGTTCTCAAATCTAAATCTTTTGGAGATTGTTTCATTGTCATACCAAGGCTCATGAGCATATATATATATATATATATATATATATATATATATATATATATATATATATCTATATATATATACATATATATATATATATATATATATATGTATATATATATATACACACACGTGCGATTGTCTACATTATGTTTGTGTTCGAGAATTATAGTACTGTATATCTTAAACGTACACATTCGTCCTTTTTAAACTTTTCGTGGGCTTTCCTGAGTTCCATGCTATATTCCCCAAGTTGGGTGTGGCTAAGACTTACTACAGGACATAGATAAGACCTTCCCTTTCTCCACCCTATTTTCATCGCCCTTACATTCCAGATTCACCTAAAGTGAATTGAGCTCAAAGTTTTTTACTCCTCACGTTGTTTAGGGGACCAGTTGCACAGATTTAGAGGTTTTCTTTCACATTAGTCTTTTGAAACGTAGATTTCTTAATACCTCTCTCTCTCTCTCTCTCTCTCTCTCTCTCTCTCTCTCTCTCTCTCTCTCTCTCTCTCTCTCTCTCTCTCTCTACATACACATCAACACACATTCACTTGAAAACGTACGCATGCAAATATATCTATATATATATATATTTGAATACATACACACACATATATATACATATATATATTTATATATATATATATATATATATATATATATATATATATATATATATATATATATATATATAGATGTGTGTGTTAGCATTATAATTTGGAAAATTAATATTTTCTGAATTATCCTAGCTTATTTAACTCTATTGCAAAACATTACAGGACTAAGGAAACGATAATATGTATGATGCTTCATCACCATGACATCAGTAACGGTACTTGGGGTCAATTTAGTTCAGCGCTGATGTCCATGTCATGTTGAGATGTTATGAATCACAGTGCCTATAGTCCATTTCTTTTAGCGATGCAGATTTGCACCGACTAGCAGCGGTGCCCTTTTAGCTCGGAAAAGTTTCCTGATCGCTGATTGGTTGGACGAGATAATTCTAACCAATCAGCGATCAGGAAAATTTTCCGAGCTAAAAGGGCACCACTGCGAGTCGGTGCATATCTGCCTCGCTAAAAGAAATGGACTATAGTGACAGATGTATATATTCCCAGGTTATAAAGGTTTTAAAGGCTACTCATGAATGGCTGAGGCGAGGAATAGTGACATTGCCCTATCAAGCAGGAAAAGGTTCTGGAGACTGACCATATATACATATGATCAGCGCCCAAGCCCCCTCTTCACCCAAGGAGGGCCAGGCAGTGGCTGCTCATGACTCGCAGATAGACCTATAGGCTCCCCAAACTCGCCTCACATCCTAAGCTCACAAGGATGGTGAAGTTGCAGCGACCAAAGGAACTAACGTGTTTGATCAGGGACGTTACTATATACGCAACCACAACCGTATACATAGATAATCTTTATATTCCTCTCACTGTAAAAATGTTAAATAATAAACAATTTATTGAATTAAATCGATAAGTTTACGGTTTTTTTTTGCGGAGCTATATTTGCTGATTTTATTTTTGTTCTATATCTCTACAACTTGATTTATTTTTTTTTCTTACCTTATACCCTTATCTTTTTATTTATGTATTCATTACATTATTTGTAGTATTATTTAACAAGATATTTTTTAATGGCATTGAAAGTTTAAACGTTTCCTGTTAATGTAATAACATATGTTTTACGTGTGATGAAACAACTTTTGAAACTCAATAATCATATTTCTTATATCAGGTATTGATTACTATTTAACCATCACCTATGATTTAGCAGCATAAAGGTCATTAAAATATTAATGAGATTTTTAGATTATTAGCAGATACAAATCCCATAAGTATTGCTAATTTAGAAGCCACAATTTAATATTTTCCATGTTTTGATTGAGTCTAAATATGATTAGTAATATATATATATATATATATATATATATATATATATATATATATATATATACACATATATATATATATATATATCACTAACACTCGTGATTTCAATCAATGTAAATATCAATCACAATGGCATTTTATACCTAATTCTATCTTGGGAATAAAATGAATCCCAGTGGATATATATTCCCAAGATAGAATTCGATATTAAATGCCATTGTGATTGCTATATATATATATATATATATATATATATATATATATATATATATATATATATATATATATATATATATTGATGGTGTTGATGGATAATGAAAAAATAAGCATGATGATAATAGTAATCTTGTTATGCTTAATTAATTGAAGTATTGCTTCTGGGGTTTGTGGCTGCTAGAGCTCTCTACTGGTGTCTCTCGAGTTACCTTAAATTGGTGATGACTATATACCTAATGCTTTTTTAAATCGTTTGACCTTTTGCTATTTAATATTAATTACAAATATCCAGTATATGATTATTTATTATTTGATCTAATAAGTTCAATTTACATAAGTAACATATGTCGTTTAAACCAATTCATTGCTTGTTCCGTAAGAATGAAACCTCGTTATTGTTGAAAATAACACAAGTCTCTCGGAGGCTGGCAAGAGAACTCACTTCCCTGAAGTTCACAAGGCATGATGTTGCCTCCTCCTTCCCCCCCCCAAAAAAAAAAAATGAAGAAGAAGAAGAAGAGCTATTGGGTCTGCCCCAATATTTTCACCTCCCACTGTACTTCAATTTAACACTTTTCCCTCCAATTCTTCCAATCCTAACCCTCCTCCCCCCTCCTTTCCCCCACCTATCCTATCCCCCTATACTGTAGCTTTAGCTGATGAAAATAACAATAATTTCACACTGCGCTAGGGATAGGATAGCCTAACTAATGATGAAAACAATAAGGGAATTCACAAAATATGTACTATAGATGTTCTTAGCAAAGCTGTATTATCCACTATTGCCCAGAAACCTCGTTGACTCCTTTACAATACTTAGTCAAATTTTATTAAGAATGCCACATGAAAACTAATTGGCCCGGGAATAGACAGAACTAGAGCCATTTTGGTGTGTACAAACGAGATTACATGAAGCCAGAGAGAGAGAGAGAGAGAGAGAGAGAGAGGAGAGAGAGAGAGAGAGAGAGAGAGAGAGAGATTTAATCAGCACATTTGCTTATGTTAAAGTAGTTATATAAATCATGGTTAAGCCTGAGAATATAGAGTATACAGCATGACATGCACAATACGGCCAAGGGCAACGCAAGAAAGAGCCATGGCTCATATTTCCATTTAGAGAGAGAGAGAGAGAGAGAGAGAGAGAGAGAGAGAGAGAGAGAGAGAGAGAGAGAGAGAGAGAGAGAGAGAGGCTTTATGTGTGGGAGGAGCAGTGATGGTATCTAGTGTTGGTGGTGGTGGTGGTGGGTGTGGCCCATCCAGACCGGCTCCTGATATCACATCGCTCGTAGAAATAGGGGATTTGAGGGGAGGGGTCATAGAGCCTACTCCTCTGTAGGGAAGCCCGTATATTGCCACTCATTAGGATCCCCCTTTTCTATGGCTCCTGAAATGTTTGTTTGTTGGCCAGAATATCCTTGGTGAAATGTTGCTTTTAGGTTGTGTGGGGTGGTTTGTTCTTTAACTATAATCAATAATTTATTGTTAATACTTGGACTAATACGAGACATAATAAAGTTTATAATGAAAACTGTAATTTGCCTAAATTTTTTGTGGGGCAATCAGTATTAGAATATAATTATATAACACTTTTATTTCTCCGTAAATTTGCAACACAAGGGCAAAAATCATCTGTTCACAAATATAGATTTCCAAAAGAAATAATGAAAGGCTTGTTGATAATAATTAATTCCAGGTAGAACACTGACACAGACATGGATAGGATGGCTCTTATTCACAAAAGAAACCATAAAGTTGAATAACTCTCGTATTGAATGACTAGACACGCTGCTTTTCTCAGGAGTTTTCCTTATCTATTCATCTTGCCTTTTTCAAAGCCTGTCATTGCTAATGAAGGCATGTAAATCTCTTTTAAGAATTATTAAGGCTTCACTAATCATATCTATTTCAAGACCCTTATATCATTTAAGAGAAGCTAAAGCTGTGCACATGTACACCTTCCTATATTTATATGGGTATGTGGAAGTTTTATCCACATAATATATAAAAAAATTCCCTTCTGTTTGTCGAAATTTTATACTAAATTTAAATTCTGGTTCAAAGATAACTGTAGATATGTTTTTTGAAAAAATAAGAGACTTATATCTCTTGAAAAGAAATTACTTTAGTTTTACTTGCATTAATTACTCCCAACAAAGATTTTTGACTCGGGGGGAGGGGGTTATGCTTAGGATGAAATGGATACAATTTAACCGTAAACATATATTTTCTATGACAGGTCAGTCTGTATTTGAAAATTTGCAAGAGAAAGATAACGAGGGGATATTATGCACTAATTATCTGAAAGGATGATAAAAGTTACGATGTTACTGATGATAGTAGAATAAGAGAATCGGAAAATCAAATAATAGGCGTAGCAACGACGGGAGTAAAAGCTCATCAAAATGGGATAAAGAGATGAGGTTTCTAAGATACATGAAGAATTGTTTAATTTCTTTTCATTTATTGAAAAAAAAAAATATGCTTTTGCCTTGTAACGTCTGCGTGTTGGACATGCAATTTGAAAAAATTATCATATGATAAGGAATTGGTTAAGGTTTAGCAGAGGGTAAAGATGATTTAGGGGCTTTTGCGAGAGTGCAGAATAATGACAGTATGATAAAGATATATAATTCAGTAGTTTGGGAGGAATAAATCAAAGCAGGCCAAGAAAGAGGTTGGTAGAAAAAAGTGGAATTTTTGTGACTACAGGAATATCTGGATTACCAGGAACAGCTACCATCATCGGTAATACTTTAACCTGATTATATGAATCCAATTTATCCTGGTTACCTTTCTATTTCGAAAATTCATAAACATTGTACTCATGAGAACTTTTTTTTTTTTCCAAAATTTATGTCAGCGTCTTATACAGTACTTGCCCTTACCAGCTGACACTATCAATTGCAAATAAAAACCGTTATATATTCCATTTGTGACTCCGTTTTTTATATTTTTATCTCGCAAATGCCTCTATTAGTGTGCTATTAGTTCTCCGAGCCCCTTAAGATATATTAAAGCACTTTAAACGTTGTAAAACTTTCAGTAGAGATAATTTAATGACGAGAAGCTTAACTAAGATTTAGAAGGGGAATAATACCTACTGAAATATTTCATTAAAAACTTCAAAAAGTATTTACAAGCATACTAAGATTGTGCCTCCTTGGAAGTAGATGATTTACATTTTAATCAAGACTTACAGTTATAAGGCAATTAATTTTATGAGGGAATTATTAGCTGAGTATTTTTATGTCTTCATCACAGATCATTATAAAGAGTTATTGATGTAAGAGATATGTACAATCCAACAGAACGATGAAATACTTTTTGAAACGGGAATTTTTAAAAATAGTAATTTTTTGTTTTTATCAATAACCTGTAAATATTTGTCTTCGTTTTAAAAATTCCTTTTAAAAGAGGTTTTCTTTATTTTCATTTTGTATACAGCGATGAATAAATGATTTGGTTTCTTTTATTAATTTTTTATTCACTTATAATCTATGTAGAATAGAGCCCGAATGATAAGGTTAGTATGATCACCTGTTCACCAAATATCGAAGTTTATTTGACGCTTTGGGAAGGGCAGAATACCCGGCAATATACAGTATTTGTTAATTCAGGATTGTGGTTCCATTACGTATTTGTCTTTTTACATGTTTATGTGATTTCTGTAATAACGCACGGGGTTTCAATGGTAAAATATATATATCCTTTATATATATATATGTATATATATATATATATATATATATATATATATATATATATATATATATATATATATATATATATATATATATATATTATATATATATATATACATACATACATACATACATACATACATACATACATACATACATACATAAACTAGTGTAAAGGTCGCTCCTGAATGGCAGAGACAAGGGGCATGACAATGCCCTTGAGACTGACCATATATTATGATCAGCGTCCAAGCTCCCTCTCCAACAAGCTAGGACAGGACTGCCAGGCAATGGCTGCTGATGACTCAGAAGGTATACCATCCCGAACTCACAAGGAGGGTGAAATTACAGAAACTACTAGAAACTAGAGATTGAGCAGGTCAACTCTAGTGCAACATTTGTATTGTCTGCGAGTTCCTCTCTGCCTATCGCTCTCAGAGCTAGACCCCACCCATATCATAACAGAATTTTGCCTATGCGTATTTATTCCTTATGTCGAAGAAATTCCATATTAAAATCTTGGCCAGGGCAGAAACACTTATCATGAAACAAAAAATAATTGCTATGGGTATTTATTTCCAGGTTGCTTGAATCCTGATTTACAGTTGTATTATTTTCAGTATTCATTATTTGAATTCATGAAAAACATGCGGTTGTGTATGAGTGCGTGCATGCATGTGTTCGTGTGAGCACTTAAATCGGGTGTGGGATTAGTAATTTCACACTGAAAGAATTGCTTAGAACCCAAACATTAATATTTTGGCGTTGCCCCTCCAAAGTGAAAAGGAGTATTGTAAGAAAGGATATAGACTATATATATATATATATATATATATATATATATATATATGTGTGTGTGTGTGTGTGTGTGTGTGTGTGTGTGTGTTTATGTGTGTGTATTTATTTATATTTATATATATGTATATATATGTGTATATATATATGTATGTGTGTGTATGTGTATGTGTGTTTGTTTATATATTTATACATATATAATTATACGGTATGTATTGTAAACGAACTCTTTCTCTATACATATGCGGACTTTGCGTAGACGCAAGATATATAAATTATTGAATGAATAACTGATCACTTAGATGTAAAAAGGTAACACATTAGTGTATGCGTGTTTTCATGTGCAAGTGCATTTTGTATGAGATTCCAATCTGAATAATAGATGTGATAATGACTCAATTTCATCAGTACCTTCCCGCTTTGGTCTCTTTTGGTCTTTGTTATGTATAAGGGGGCCTTGAAACTTAACATAATAATTACTTAATTCGGTAATTGTCAATATCGTTCTTGCTATTAATGCTATACCAAGTGTATGTAGAAAATCATTATCAAAATTAATTTTAATATCCTGTCATGTAACAAAACTGATTTAATTGATAAGGAAAAGAAGAGGGAATGTTGAAGGCAATCTCAGCGACTCAGTTTTTTCTTTTATTTTCCTGAATAGCTTGAACTGCTTTAATCTATAAAGAGTGCTCCATTATCCCGTCTTGACATCCCAAAGGCACAAAGCGGCTCCTGGGGAATTTGTCCTTCATCAAAATGCATAGGGCGCGATAAAAACAGCGTTGCCACAAGCGATAGTGAGAGCTTCCAGCCAGCTCTGCTTCCTGGACTACATTATTTACTTCCTCTTTGCATGTGGATGTGAAAAAATTTTTATGGGTTACATGCAGGATATGATAGTAACGACAAAATGCATTTCTCTAGAAGATAAAAGAGGAATATAATGTTCAGTGTTGGGTTCTTTTTCGCTGGAAGAGACCGTACGTTTCTTGATTCGGGGGTCCTTTGGCGGGCCTGGAATAAAAAGGCCACCTTCCTCCAGCGAGTGAAAGGCCCCGCCATCAGGATCCACATAAACCCTTGCTGGAACTGCCGTCGCCTCCCGCTTCCCATCAACTCCGCTCTACGTCATTAACCAGGTTTTCTCAGCCCCCTGGAATTCCAGTCGTATTTCCCTGGATCTCTTCCAGAAGGACGTGTAATACTGTTCCCCCTCACAGCCCCTGTGTGATGTGTCGGTGGGTGTTATTGGGTTACCCTGGAATTATCATCAGGCCTTTGGCTGATGACTGCCGAATTTTCTTTCTTCCTTTCTTCTCCTTTTCTTTCTTTCCAAAAAAAGTAAGTTTGCATGTGTGTCTCTTGAGAATTGGAAAGGAGGAAAGAGAAGTATCCCGGGATAATGGTTTCACTTGCCGCTCCAGTGACTCAGCGGTGCTCTTCTGCAGTTGATCTTATATGCTGATTTTATTAATGGGATTCATCATCATTATCAGCGCTCTTTATGAGCTTAGCTCTTTTTCTCTTCTTGAAATTGCCTCCGCCTTTATTTTTATTTCCTTTATGCCTTTCATTACTAAGTTCTCTTTGTATTCGACTTCTGTTGGTGGCATTTTAAACTTTAAAATATGTACCCGATCTTAAAGGACGTTTTGTTGGAGTTTTTTTTTTTTTAATTTCTGCTATCTTTGTTAAGGGCCCCTAAGTAAAGTTAGAAGTTGTTTTAGAACCCATATGTAGACGTTTATGATCCTGCAATAGTTTTCATTGGATATTTTTGAGTTTTATAAGAATGTTTCAAAATTAATATCATCATAGAATTCAATTTTGAATATTAGTTTTCTGGATTGGATTAGTGTTCTGGTTTCTTATATAAATTAGCAAAGAATCTTATGGCCTTCAATAACTGTTCGGGCGTTTTTGTAACATTGTTAACAAAATGTATTGAGAGCTAATGAAATCAAGGTGAAGATATTAATCGAATGGCCTTTTCCACATGATCACTATGTTCTTTATAGATAAAGATTAAACAGTTTGGCCCATAAAAACTAACACGCACTAGATATATCCATCCAAGATAACATTCGCCATTAATATTAGTTCAGACTTGAGCTGAAACTTATGTACAGTCAAATTCAAAAACTTGCCTTCACACTCTTACGATGAGCCAAAGGATTCTCTACTCAGTGATGGAAATGGCTTGTGAATGTCGATGTGCGATTGAGTTGGGCTGCACTTAATGACAGCTTTTGTTGATTTAGGTATTTTTAGCGACCCTAAAGTTCCTTGAATATGTTTTAGATTTTCAGCATTAAGTCGTGCAAGCAGAGAAAAATTGATTTCGAGAAAAACAAATTCGTATTCACCAAAAACGATCATTTTATAAACACTGGCTTAAGAAAAGATATGTTTGAAAAGGTTTGTAACCTCAAAGACACTTTTTGCACCATAGAAAAGCATATCAGCATCGTGAAGAATTTCTTTATAAAACACCCCATTCACTTGTCTCATTTACCCCCGAGGTTTTAAAATAAGCTTTGTTCAACAACTTTGTCCCTCAGTATTGTATCTCTTTTCTCTTAAAGGCTTCCGAATATTATATCAGCATTCATAATCGGCTTCTCCTATAGTTTTTTTTTCCATATGCTGACCACCAAAACAAACTAATCGAACTTTGCATTTGTGTTTCTTGCTCTTAGTTTTTATTGATCCTCAGATCGTTCAGCTTTTTGTCTCAGTGCATGTCTTTTATCCGAATGATTTACTCAAGTGTACCATAACTATGTATATCTAAAATCCAAATACTATTTATTTCATTTCTTTATGATAATAAAGGGTTTACAAGTGCAAACCCCCATAATCCGAACTTGCATCTGAGATATGCGTTGTCTAGCTGCCAGTACGATCAATAAAACAGCTGTCATTGGCCTCATATACAAGGCCTTATAGAAATATTATTTTCTCCAAAACTTACGTTTAGTCAATTATTGACTGACCTGACCTAATTTTGAGTAGTTATGCCTGTTCATATGACATTGACCCAGCAAACAAATATTGGGGAGTTCTTAAAAACATTGGTATTAAAGTTTAGATGTCTCTGTTACGCAATGAATATTTTTTATGATTGTTTGCGAAGTTTTAACACTCCTCGGTTCATCAGTCAGTTCTTCAGCAATGGTATTCTATTACATATAATTTCAATAATTCTCTTTTGTATGTCATTTCTCCTAGGTTATCAGTAATGTAGTTCCAAAAAATAAGGAACTCTTTAGAAGCACCCCAGTGTTTCCGAAACTTTATAAGAATTGATATTGATGATCGTTTAGTCCTCCCATCTGGTTGTCTCAGATCTCACATACCTTTAGTACAATAATCGAAATAAAAGTGTAACACGTGGAATGATGTCAGTTAAGAGACTGTTACTGGCCAGTTCAGAATCGTACTTCAAAAGTTAACAGGTGATATCTGCAAGGATAGTGTGTTTGGTTTAAGATGAAACCCTGCTCAACATCAGATGCTAGAAAAGAAGTAAGTAGAATTGCATAAGGAATCAATATTCAATGTACGTAATTAGAATTGCATTAGGAATCAATATTCAATGTACGTAAGTAAGATTGCACAAAGGAATCAATATTCAATGTACGTAAGTAGTATTGCATAAGGAATCAATATTCAATATACGTCAGTAAAATTATATAAGGAAAAAATATTCACTATCATCATCATCTCCTCCTACACCTACTGACGCAAAGGGCCTCGGTTAGATTTCGTCAGTCTATCTTGAACTTTTAAATCAATACATCTCCACTCATCATATCCTACTTCACCCTTCATAGTCTTCAGCCATGTAGGCCAGGGTCTTCCAACTCTTCGAGTACCTTATGGAGCCCAGTTGAAAGGTTGGTGAACTAATCTCTCTTGGGGAGAGCGAAGAGCATGCCCAACCCCTCTCCCTCTACCTCTCACCATAATCTCATCCACATATGCCATTTGAGTAATCTCTCTTATAGTTTCGTTTCTAATCATTTCCTGCCATTTAACTCGCAATATTCTTCTGGGGGCTTTGTTGTGAAATCTACAAAATTTGTTGGCTTTTATTTCATTGTCATACACTAACACCGATCTCACTAAACTGATATATAGCCTTCTTTTTATATTTAATTTCCGGAGATTTGATTTCCAAAGTTTACTTAACCTAGCCATTGTCTGATTTGCTTTTTTCAATGTTTCATTAAACTCCAATTCTAAAGATTCTGTATTATAGATCATAGTTCCTAAAATTATTGAAATGATTCCATCTCATTAATCCTTTCTCCTTCCAATGATATTTTTTCTTCTATTGCATATTCCGTTCTCATCATCTCTGTCTTTCTTCTATATATCTTGAGCCCAACCTCATGTGATATTTCACACATTCTGGTTAGCAAGCTTGGCAAGTCCTGTGATGTTCTGCTAATAAGGGCAGCGTCATCAGCATACTCTAGGTCAGCTAATTTCTTGTTACCAATACAGTTCAATCCTTCTTCACCATCCCCAACTATTCTATGCATTACAAAATCCATGAGGAGGACAAACAACATAGGTGACAACAGATTCCCTTGGAGTAATCCACTGTTCACTGAAAATTAATTTGATAAAACTCTACCAACATTAACTTTGAATTTTTATATGCTCATGAACAGACTTAATCAAATTTACATATTTAAAGGGAATTCCATAATAACACAGAACTCTCCACCAAATTGGCCTGTGCACACTATCAAAGGCTTTTTCATAGTCCACAAATGCCATCATAAGTGGAATTCTATATGCTACACGTTGCTATACTACATGTCTTAGAATGAAAATTTGGTCAGTACAACCTCTACCTTTTCTAAATCCTGCTTGTTCATCTCTCAGCTTTCCATGAATCTTTCTCTGTCGTCTCTTTAGAATGAGCATACTATATATTTTATGACAGCAGACAAGTGTGATGCCTCTGTAATTATTGCAATCAGTTAATTTCTTTTTTTTTCACCAACACTCCTAGTTCCCATTAATCAGGTTTTGCCTCTTCACACCTCATTCTACAAAATAATCTTGTAAGTATTCTGGCAGTCACTTCATTTCCGGTCAATATCATCTCAGCAATTATTACATTGTAAAGCCCCCACCTCTTTAGTTTTTAAATGATAGCTTTGACTTCAAACGCACTGAATTCATTCATGGGCACATGAAGGTCTTCATCAGCTTCAGGTATATCAATCAAATTATTCCGTTTATATCTCTCAATCATGACCTCACTAAAGTGTTTCATCTAACGTTGCCTTTCTTCATCTTCTGTTGTTATAACAGATCTAGCTCTTTTTGATTGGTATAGGTTTCTTCTTCTTTGCCCTGGTAGAGATTTCATTAATAATTCTATGAGCAATTTTTACACCATAGCAACTGCCTGAATTCGTAGATTTGTGAGCCTCATCTGCTTTCCTGTCTAAATACTCTCTCCAATCATGCCTGGCTTTTCTTTTTTACTTCTCTATCAATACTGTAATACCTATCGTACTCTACCTTGTAATTTTCATTACTTCCTCGAAAACTTTCAACAATCAATTTTGGTTTTTGTTCTTTTTATAGCATCCTAAATAGCATTTGATATCCACGGCGTTCTCCTTGTAACTGCATGTCCCAAATTTCATTACCAACTAACTGGAATATGTTCTTAATGTCACATCATTCTGCATTAATTGTGTGCTCTTCGTCTTTTAAAGTCTCTAAGACTGCAAATCGATTCCTACACTGAATTGCAAAGGTTTCTCTGCTCATCTTCTATAAGTTTAGTTGTATCAAACCTAGGAATTTAACTGCATTTCTGTTGGGTGCTTTCAGTTTTAATTTCAGTGTAGCAATGAGTAGCTGGTGATAACTACTGATATCTGCACCTCTATAACTTCTTACATTTCCCTGAGTCCCCCTTCTCTCTTTATTAATGGCTATGTGATTTATTTGTTTTGTGTAATCGCCACCTGGTGAAATCCATGCATATTTGTGGATGTCCTTGTGCTGGAAAAGAGTATTTCCAGTAACAAGATTGTTTCTTGAACAAAAACTTATAAAATGTGCTAACTGGTGATAGCTATCAATATCTGCACCTCTAAAAATGTGCTAACTGGTGAGCACCTCTATAGTTTCTTAAATTTCCCAGAATCCTCCTTCTGTGTTAGTAATTGCTATGTGCTCTATTTGATTTTTGTAATTGCCACCCGGTGAAGTCCATATATTTGTCGATGTCCTTGTGCTGGATAAGAGTACCTCCAATAGAAAGATTGTTTCTTGAACAAAAACTTATAAAATGTGCTCCTTTTTCATTTGCAACATCGCCAAGACCCTGAACACCCATCACATTCTTTATACCTTGATTATTCCTTCCAACTTTAGCATTGAAGTCACCAATCACAATTTCCTTATATCTCTCTGGGATCTCATCTATTACACTTTGCAGTTCTTCATAGTATTCATATTTCTTTTCTTCTGGGGAATCATTTGTCGGCACATAGCAAACTATTAATAATCATATTGCCCTGCTTTGATTTAGACTTAGCAAATAAAACTCTACTATTTACAGCTCTCCATTCCGTTAATACCTTTTTTTTCGCTCTTGGTGTTATCATTCCTATCCCTTCTCTCCCAACTTCATCTGTTCTTCCTGAGTAGATATACAGTATATTATTACCTTGGTCTAAGATTTCTTTATCAATCCCCTTACAACGTTATTCAGTTAGGGCATGGGTATCCTAACTTTATTTTATAAATTCACTCTCCACTTGCTGTACCTTCCCAACCTGATTCATGATTCTAACATCCCAATTGCCAATTATCATTTTTCTTTAGTATTTATAGACCGGGAGATTCTTGACTCTCGGCTAGTCCTGGGACTGAGGGCCATTCTGTCATTTTTGCCTTTCGTAGACTAAATACAAAGAGGATTCATTGGCCAAATTTATCAAAGGATAGCCAGTTCCTTTTGATGCCTAGTGCCAATCTAACTAAAGCAAGTGACCCCTGCCGGTTCACACTAATTCCAGTAAGATCAACCGCCAGGCATCAACAGTAAAAGCTGAAAAGACAGCTTGTCTATCGCCCTAAACCCAATCCGTCACCCCGCTGCCAGTGACTTCATCGAGATTTATGAGGGCATTTCTTTCACACCCAAAGTTCTCGTTACTCCACCGAGTTTCTCAATCGCTTATATAACCTTTGGCAAACATGGATTGCTAAGATTTACCGCCTAAATAGAATTGCACAAGGAATCAATATTCAATGCACGTAATTTATGTGTATAGTTAATGAATTGATGTACTCTAATTCAGTTAGTTTATACAAAACGTATGCAAAAAAGCTGCTTGTGATATCCTATTGTAAACGTCCCTGCCTGGCAGTTTGTTAGACGGAAGTTCGAGACCCGTTCAATCTCGATAGTTTCTAACTACTTGAAATTTCCCGATCCTTGTGATCAAGGAGTGTTTTTTTTTTTTTTGGGGGGGGGGGTGGAGACCTATAGGTCTACCTTGTGAGTCATCAGTGGACATTGTCTAGCCCTGCCTGTCCCTATCTTGATGGAGAATGGGCTTGTGTGGTAATCATTATGTATATACGTTATGGTCAGTCTCTAGGACATTGTCTTGTTCCTTGCCCCTGCCATTCATGGGCGACCTTTAAACCTTTAAACTACCGGGGAAGTATGGACTAATTAGGGAAGGAGGGTTTGGGATTAAACAAGGAAATACATTAGTGGGTCATGTGTTTTTTTTATCGAAGACTTACGTTAAAAGATTGAAAATGGATAGAAGCTGTTTGTGGTGCACATTGAACTAGATAAAAGCTATAGAAACGATAGAGAACAATATGGAAACTTGTTAAGGAGAATTAAAATTTTTGTTGACTGATGTAAAGTGTTCGTTAGAGTAAGTTCGGGAGTGACTAGTTTGATATGAAAGTATATCGAGACACGATGTTTCATGAATGTTTAATAATTTCATGGATAGATTAATGCATGATCTGGAAGGAAATCCAGTGAATATAGTTTTGATTGGTTATATATTATATTGTGATCATTGGGAAAGAGAAAAGCAACTTTCGAAATTATTAAAAACGTTTGAAGGCATACGAAAGAAAAAAAAATTTTCTTAGTGGGGTAAGTAGAAGGAAACTGCAAAAGCTGTTGAAAAATATTTGATGTCCAATAAAATAAACTAACTGTTTTTATAGTATTCATTGTGCAAAAATAATCACGGGAGGAAATATTGAAAATTCTAGAAGTGAAAGACTAGGTCAGACTATTTTGTTGGTGGCCTGGTCATGTTGAAGGAATGAACGATAATATTTTAGTAAAAAGTACAAAGAGGTAGGATTAAATAAAGGCCTAGAAGTTGGGTAGATGGTGTGCAATGTAAAATACGCATTGGAAAGGAAGACCTTATTCACCATGACATACACGGGTTCGTGCTGGGTAAGAGGTGAAAGGAATGCTTGCTTGCTTGCTTGCTTTTAGATTGTCTGACCCTTGCAGCCAAACACGGGCCCTTGCAACACTGCAGCCCATACGGGTAAAAGGAATAGTTTGTGAAGGTGGGTTCAACATGTTTCTGAAAAACGTTCTTTATAGGAGTTTTGAGACTAATACTGTGGGAGTGTTACCGAATAGGGAATATCTCATTGATTTTTCATTTAGAATGTGAAAATTCACATTGACTTTGGGTTGATGTTTCTCTCTGCCCCTCCAAACCAGTAAAGAGAAATGGATTAATGATGGAAAAAGGATAAACGTACATTCACCCACATGTGTATGTGTGTATATATATATATATATATATATATATATATATATATATATATATATATATATATATGTGTATATATATATATATATATATATATATGTGTGTGTATATATATATATATATATATATATATATATATATATATATATATATATATATATACTGTATATGTCTACTGTATATATAAATTTATATACTATATATATATGTATATATAAAAAGAGAGAGAGAGAGAGAGAGAGAGAGAGAGAGAGAGAGAGAGAGAGAGAGAGAGAGAGAGAGAGAGAGAGAGAGAGAGAGAGAGAGAGAGAGAGAGACGAAATTGATCTCACTAAATGCAAAGTCTACTCCAGATATTGACTAAGTTGATACTTTGAACATGTAGCATAGAATATTCTTTGCGACATTTCCTTGAATGAGGTGACAAGAGCTAAAGAGGTGGCTATAAATAGAGAATTGTAGCTGGCGACTAATCCATTAAAAGGACCTGCCTTAGGGCACCACACTATAGTAGTAGTAGTAGTAACATAGAATACAAGAGGAATTTTGTTGTCAAATACTGTAGAATCTCAGCCAGGTGTTATTCAGCTGTAATTATGTGTGATATTCA
>NC_090745.1:92815509-92823700 GCF_036898095.1 Palaemon carinicauda
AGATTTCTAAATAATTTGTAGTTTCATTAAAGCATGTTGTTATTAAACGACTTGAAGCAACATGACATAGTTTGTTTCACTGATTCGTGTAGCCAAGGTACTTTGCTTGACGACTCGCATGTGATATACGAAATTTTGTATGATAATTACTACTGTATGTCCACTCTTTTTTTATGGACAGAACAAGGAATAATTCTTGGTTATAAAGGCATTCTTGTTAGATAATTAAAAAACGTTTAATTTATTTTTTGTTGCATAAAACTGAAAATCATATAACATGCTTAATATCCATTAACTCAAACATTTAATTTATTCTCCAATTGGCCTTAAAAGATAAAAAAATCTAATGGGTGTTATAAATGTAGGCTATCTTTTTATCATAAGCAATTTTTTAGTAGATTTAAGCTTGTCCAAAATTTTCTTGAAAACTGTGTTTTTGCAAACAAGATGGTTTGGGGAGAGAGAGATGCTGTATTCTTCATGATGCTCCACGTTCTTGCTCAATTGGTCGGGATGGGGGGGGGGGTGTTAAATTAACAGCGGAACGCATAACGGTTTTATAACGAAAAAATAAAAACAGATTAAACTTCGTTACAAAAAATTATAGCAACTAATATATGAAGTTTCCTTATGGGTTGGATACTGGGAAAGTAATTATACGAATTATATAATTTGTTTATGGAATGTGTCACATACGTTTCTGTCACTTTTTTTCCATTCATATTCAGATAAACTAATCTTTTATTTTGTTAAAAAATTTACTTCATAAGGAAGTTTTCTTGACTTTTTTCACTATCACATTGTTGCATGATGCATAGATTAACCCAAAGGCAATGTTGAAATATTTAAACCTGCACACATGGTGGTTGGATGTGACGCTCTCTTAAAACGTCTGGTGCTTTCAATGGTAGTTGCTAACCTAACCTAACCTAACCTAAGCTTATTATGTTATATTCATTAGTTTGTGTGCACGATTAGACACACGCACCCACCCTCACACACACATACACACACACATATATATATATATATATGATATACATATATATATATATATATGTGTGTGTGTGTGTATGTATATATATACACACACACATATATATATATATATATATATATATGTGTGTGTGTGTATATATATGCATATATATATGTATGTGTATATATATATATATATATATATATATATATATATATATATATATATATATATATATATATATATTTTTATAAAGTGTGTTTGTGTTTGAGGGAGGTTATGAAAATCTATTTTTCCTTCGCGTAACTGGAGCTCTTGCATTTTCATCAATTACCAAATGGTTTCACATATCATCGGTAGGTGATTTTAAAACTTTATTTTGATATTTGCCATCCATTTAGTTTTTATTTCAGGTGCCAAAAGATTTGATTATGTTGATGACTTTCTTTGATTTTGACTGGCTAGATAATAGTACATTAGATCCCTCTGGTCACGGCTCATTTCTACTTTATCTACACATACACCGAATAGCCGGGCCTGTTCTTTACACGTTCTCCTCTGTCCTCATATACCTGACAACATTAAGATGGTTGAAAAATTCTTCGTCACTCAAGAGGTTAACTACTGCTCTATAATTGTTCAGTGGTTACTTTTCACTAGTTAAGGGTAGAAGAGACTCTAGCTATGGTAAGCAGTTTTAGGAGAAAGCCACTCTAGTTTTGGGTATTGCCATAGCTTCTGTACCCTTGTCTTTCACTGTCTTGGGTTAGAGTTCTCTTACGTGAGGGTACACCCAAGCATGTCATTCAGCTTTTCAAACTAGGTTTGTAACTTAGCTAGTAATAATAATAATAGCGTATGTGCATTTAATTATATGCGCAATTGCTGTTGTCTTCATTGATGGTTGAATGGATCAAGTATTCTAGGCAGTTTTGTTCTAGTCATTTGTTTTTTTATTAATGAAAAAAAAGTGACCGTGAATCATCTTTTATTTCGAGAGTACGCAATAAGCATACCTTATTAAATGCTAGAACTATTTAGAGATGATTTTGATTTTATAGAAAATAAAAATCCTTCAAATAAAGCGTATGAGTTCGATTTAGTTTCTCGCGATTTTTCTTCAGTTTGTATACGAGTTACCTGACAACGAAAAATGTTTGAATTTAAACAATTATCTTATTCCTGAGCTTATCTTGTTTGTCCTCAAAAGTAAAACGATGTTTTGAGCTTCATTATGATATGATACATTCAATATGGTATCTCATAAAGATTTAAGTCTTCAAATCAAGATGTTAGTTGAAATGAAGTGGTGGCTTTTTCATTCCAATTTAAGCATTTAGCTCAATTTCCATGTGCTTTAAGCAATATCCATGTGCTTTAAATTGAGACGTCACCACACATGCACACTTTGTAATCGATACGCATACAAACACGTTGAGTAGCCGAGTATACTTCGCCAAGGCGATAAAATGCGCCAATAACATATTCGTTTTATTGAGGTGTTTTATGTATTTTGGGAAGAGTGCGAATGTAATTATCGTTTTTGTTACCTATCCCATTTACATAGCGTTCATTCTGGAAGGGAAATCGATTTCACGCTTGGAATAACAAATTCGCTTTTACGGGGATTTTCAACGTAACGTTTCATGTTGAAGTTGGTCTTTTACTTTTGAAGTCTGTAAGACACTTTTAGTTTTTTCTTATCAAAATATTTAACGATCTGCATATATGGTGGAGTACTATTATTACGATTTAACGCTATGAGAAAAGACCGTTATACATAAAGTTAGAAATAGAATAATAATAAAAAGGTTATTGGTTCGTTTTCAGTAAGTAAATGTCAAATTTTTCAAATACCATAGAAATAAATTCTACATAACAAAATCTGATTTAGTTTTAACTAATTATGTGGATGATTACATAACGGATTAGTTTTTTAGCCTATATATATGTACTGTGTATATATATATATATATATATATATATATATATATATATATATATATATATATATATATACACACACATATATACATATATACATATATATATACACATATATATGTATATACTGTATATGTATATATATATGTGTATATATATAATTTTTATATATAAGTATATATATTTATATATATATATATATATATATATATATATATATATATGTATGTATGTGTGTATGTATATGTATAAATATATATACAATTATATATATATACATATGTGTGTGTGTGTATATATATATATATATATATATATATATATATATATATATATATATATATATATATATATATATATTAAGTCTTGATATTATAAGGGTACCAAATATTTGTTGCCCAATACATAGTGCGCTCTATGATTGATCTGTTGCTTATGGACCTTGATGAAAATGTCAATATGAAGAGAGAGAGAGAGAGAGAGAGAGAGAGAGAGAGAGAGAGAGAGAGAGAGAGAGAGAGAGAGAGAGAGAGAGAGAGATTCTTTGTTAGGTGGTGCACTAAGGGTATTGGAGCGTAAGGGCGTGACGTCACTATCAAATATGATATGGATAGGTAACGTCGAGTGATTGAGGGTAGGCAACGCACTGTCACCAAGTAGATTATATACGTACAAGAAGAGACTGATGGATAATTTTTTTCTATAGAAAGTTTGCCCTCGGATAATTAACTAGAGTAATCGTTTGCATTCGGATCTACTTGGGCTATTTTCCCTGTTGGAGTCCCTGGGCTTATAGCATCCTGCTTTTCCAACTAGGATTGTAGATTAGCAAGTAATAATAATAATAATAATAATAATATATCATTTGCTACGTACTGTAGTACTTTGCAGGTAATTCTAAAATGCTTGCTTCATTTTACAAGTTATATTCTATATGCGACCAAATTCTGGAAGGATCTGCCCAATCATATGACTGATTCTTCTCCAAAGTTCAAACTTGGTGCTAATGCAATTTGATCATGGTGATTATCGTTTTATAGTCGATATTACTTACTTACTCAACTTTAAAAGTTTTTAGACTTCACAAAGTCGTGTATGACAAAGACAGTTATACAGAATCTCACACAAATGATTTTGTTATTAAAAAATTGATTTGTACTTGAATATTTCAGCCCTTTTGATGCAATTGGCTGAAGTTGCTTAGATCATGCTGCATGATTTTCTGATTGTTCTGGAGAATTTCCTCCCTTGCGTTCATGGTTTTCGTGTCATGAGCATTCTTACCGATTCCCCAGCTTATTTCCTCTTGCCTCTTATCCCCCTTTCTAATCCCCAGTCTAATCCCCCCACGGATTCTTCCCACTGCAATTACATGAAAGATTTATGACTAAGGATAATGAATCCGAGACGTGCGTGCAATCAGCTAACCAAAGTTGTGTACCTCCTTGCGTCTAACCCCTCCCCATTCTGCCCCCTGCCCACCCCTCCTTTTGTTCCCCCTTCCCACCCCCTTTCTTCTGCTAACCTTCCTCAGTATTTTCTGCTGTCGTAGTCTTTTGCCCTCAGATGTGCACCCTGGCTCAGATATATTAGTCCTCTTGATATGACTGCAATGGAGGCAGCAAGACTTCCTGACCTTGTCCGGCAAGGAATCTCTCTCTCTCTCTCTCTCTCTCTCTCTCTCTCTCTCTCTCTCTCTCTCTCTCTCTCTCTCTCTCAGGGTTAGCATACAAATTCTCCTTACGTAAATATGAATGTGTATGTATATGAATTATATATATATATATATATATATATATATATATATATATATATATATATATCGATATATATATATATATCGATATATATATATATAGTATATATATATATATATATATATATATATATCGATAAATATATATATATATATATATATATATATATATATATATATATATATATATACAGAGAGAGAGAGAGAGAGAGAGAGAGAGAGAGAGAGAGAGAGGAGAGAGAGAGAGAGAGAGAGAGAGTATTTACAGAATATAGATATCGATATTTTTGTGTGTATTCATGCATATGAGCAGAGACGCAAACACAACACGTAGGTGTGTATGTACATGCATGTGTTTTCCGAGATTTTTTTTGTTCACTCAAGCAAACCTTTAAGCATCCGCCAGACCTAATTCAAGATAGATAACAATCGTTATTGCGCGAATTACATAATTCGGTTTCTATCTTTTCCTTCCTGCTTTTGGTTTTCCCGACTCGCACCATTCGTTGCTTAGGCTCATTCTTCTGCCTTTTGTGTGTATGTGTGTGTGTGTGCGCGCGTGGTTTTTTTTTTTTTTTTTTTTTTTTTTTTTTTTTTTTTTTTTTTTTTTTTTGACCTGGGCTAGAAAAAGATCTTTGGATAACCATCCACTGACGTTTCTCTACATGTGAGAATTGATGCAGATACAGAATAGTTTTACTATGAGAATATACAACTATAATAATAATAATAATGATAATGATGATGATGATGATGATGATTATAATTAATAATAGTGATTAATAATAATGATAATAAAATAATAATGATAATGTTGATGATGATTAATAATAATAATAATAATAATAATAATAATAATTGTCGATGTTCGTTGGTGTATATAACCTCTTGTGTGAGCGAGGAATCATTTCCGTTATGATCGCAATAAAGTTGACGCGTGAACTGGTCTTGTCTTCGAAAATGCACGAATGCATTACGGATAAATAATTTGGCTTTATGTTGCCATTAAATTATTTTAATGTCAGTTGTGTGGCTGTTGAGATATTTTTTTTTTATCTTCTCAGTCTTCCCGTGGAAAGTGTCTCATTAAAACGACTTAAGTAATGATTTTCTGTCGTTTATTTCAGTTATTAATGAAATGTTTTCTTTAGTCTTTTATTAATTGAGGTAATTGTTTTTCATTATTATTGCTACCATTGTTATCATCGTCATTATTAATGGTATAGTTGAATTGGAACCTGCTTCTGCATTAGTGCCACCAAATGTGAAACTGAAAAAATAAAAAAAAAATAAAAGAAATGAAGTCGAGAAAAGTGATTTTAGGGCTTCTAAAGAACTTGCAAACTAATTTTACAGTGTAACATTAAATTTTATTACGTTGTTTATCACTCTTTTGAGTGATCTACGACTTACTAAAATCAGCGGTTTGTTTAATAAACATTGATAATGTTATCAGTAAAGTATGGTATAATCTGCTATAATATTGACACTATCAGTACTGTGTTTGATAAACTAGTGGATTAAGTTTTATTAGCCCAAGATGAATTGAGCATAACAATTTGAATACGATATTCTTCGTTTTTTGCTCCTATTTGCCAAAAGATATTTGAAAGCTTGACTCGTGGAATGTTTTAGGCACTCTAGCGTATAGAATTAAACAAACTTTCGTTTATATATATAATCATCATCATCATCTCCTCTTACGCCTATTGACGCAAAGGGCTTCAAGAGGATTCATTGGTAAAATCCATCAAAGGATAGTCAGTTCCTTGTGATGCGCAGTGCCTATCTATGTGAGGCAGTTGAGCCCTGCTGGGACCGTACTAATTCCAGTAAGATCATCCGCCAGTCATAAGCTGTAAAAGCCTAAAAGACATCTTGTCTATCCCCTTAAACCCAATCCGTGACCCTTAGGTAACTCCACTAACATTTGAAAAAATCCATCCTTAACTTTTGAGGTTTCTTGGGGAAGAGGCAGAAAGGTATTCAAACACACTCATCGACATACGTGAAACACATTGTCGCCTTTAATTGGATTTCTTAAGTCATTCAACTAGCCTCAATATTAAGCGAATTTGTAATCAAAAGAAGAGAAGTCAAATTGGACGCACTACTTTAATGAAAAGACATTTAAATATATATATGTATATATGTGTGTGTGTGATATATATATATATATATATATATATATATATATATTTCTATCTCATAATGGGATCGAACACTTGTCTTTTTAAATGAAAGACAAGGTCGGCATCATGCATGGCACCAGGCTACAAAAGGGAGTTGGAACCTAAGTGCTAGCGTGAGATCACCCTCTTTCATATTATTTGACCACGATATTGCATTGATTTCCAGGCCACACATACACACACATTATATATGTGTGTATATATATATATATATATATATATATATACTGTATGTGTATATATATATATATATATATATATATATATATATACTGTATGTATATATATACATATATATATATATGTGTGTGTGTGTATGTATATTGTGTGTATGTATGTGTGTGTTCGGCAATTGAAGAGTGAAGCGTATAAACGTTGGTTATTATGATTATCGGACTCGCGTGTAGCTACCCGATGCTGTCTGTACTGTTTATATTATATGAATTGATGCCCCGACTACGACGTTAATGCAATAAAAGTCGGTTTAAATTTAGGGGGTGACTTTTGTTCTGAATCTCAGTGCTTTGGGATTAAAGATAAATAGAAAAGAGCTCTCTCTCTCTCTCTCTCTCTCTCATCTCTCTCTCTCTCTCCTCTCTCTCATCTCTCTCTCTCTCTCTGTTTTGACGATTAGGTTTTACCGGCTCATGATTTTATCAAGCTTCAGTATTGGGTCTACAGAATTGTTTTAAAAACTCCATAGACCACAATCAAAATGAATGGTCGACTTTTTTTCAAATCTTCACTATTCTGATATAACCAGAAAATTTAAATTCGGATTTCTTCAATACCTTAACAGGGCATCGGCTGTAATCATTATATTTCCGAAATAATGAAAGGTTCCCTACGGAAAATATTTTGTCAATTTAATAGTATATGTTATTGAAATAAGAACTTGCAACTGTTCAAGAGTAGGGAATATCATTTTATTTCATTTACTCCAATGCTAATTATCCTATACGATGAGTTGTCAGGATTTACGGCCCATTCGCAAATCCTTCTTTTGGCATATTCTCAACGAGTTAAGGAGCATGTAGTGCAATTTATATGGGTCTAAAAAGTATGAGGTCATTAACATTTCTGACTATGGCGATCAAGAAATCGTTATCGAAACTGATTTTTAAAATAATCTCGTGCTACCTGACTACATGAAAGGTGTAATATTTAAATATCTTATATTAATACTGACTCAACCAATCAAAAGACGGATTTAGATATTATCACCGGGATTTAGCTCGTTGGAGCTCCCCCCCCCCCCAAAAAAAAAAAAAAAAAAAAAAAAATTGTGATTAGAAATGATTAGCCTTCGCTTGAGGGTCT
>NC_090745.1:92829200-92831700 GCF_036898095.1 Palaemon carinicauda
TAAAGCCTTGTCATAGTAAATTTTCTGTCTAATAATTGTCATCAGCATCTTAGCCAAAGCTTTGCTTGATATGGGTATGTGTTTTAGAGAATGGTAGGGCATCCATCCCACCCTCAAAGCATGATTGTAAGTGGGTCGAGGACAGTGGCTCCTCAACTTCCAGATCTCACAATTGATAATATTTCTTCAACTCTGTATGACTCTTAAATTTTATGTGATTCTTGATAGAAAAGTTAGTTTGAGAAACACATTCGGTCTGATTCTTCTTCAGTTGCTCAAAAAATTTGATTATTGAGAAAGTCTAAAGGTTTTAGGTAATCAATATATTCTGAAGAAGTGTTTTAATTCTTTCATTCTGCCTTGTTGTGAGTGTTACTCCTATCTGGTCTTTAACAGCCGAATCTCATCTTAAATTGTTGGACAAGAACTTGCGATCTTTTAGATTTAGTATTCCTGATCCAGATACTAATCTTTGGCACCGTCGTTCAGTTAGTTTCTTATGCATGTTACATAAGATTTTTAATCATTTTTAATAATTCTGACCATCCTTTGCATTTAGATTTTCCCAGACAGTACCATCCTGTTCGTAATACTAGGTATGCAGTTAATTCTAATAGTCATGCCTTTTCCATCATGAGGCTCAATGCTACACAGTATTCTAGAAGTTTTAATCCAGCTGTGACCGAGTTGTGGAGTAATTTTCCTAATCAGGAAGTTGAATCTGTGGAACTTCAAAAGTTCAGACTTGCTGTGAATGTTTTTACGTTGAACAGGCTGACATAAACTTCTGTATAGTTGGTATACGAAAGGTCTATTTTAATGTCGTTACTTTTCCTGAAATATTTCATGTTATTTGTATATTAGTTCTCTTGTGGTTTATTTATTTATTTCATATCCTCACTGGGCTATTTTTCCCTGTTAACGCCAATGGGCTTATTGCATTTTGCTTTTCCAACTAGGATTGTAGCTTAGCTAGTAATAATAATAATAATATAAACGATGGCCTGTCTGACGCTAGTATCTTGTTCCACCCAGATTCTAGGGTTTTTTTAAAAGTAATTTTTATACCAGCAGTATCCTACAATATTTGTTTTCTCCACATTGCTAAAAATTGTCAATTTCCTCTTTTTTTTTTTCTTTTTTTTTACACTACAGTTTTTATGCCATGTATCTGGTTTCGGTGGCGTGTGGCACTAGAAAAGAAAATTTATATTTCCTATCAGGATGCCTATTACTAAAGATTAAATAGTTATGCTTCTGGTTTGGCTTGCCTATATGCCTAACAGCATGATAATACTAAAACTAACAAATTAAGTTTGATTAGAAATAATTTTCAATATTAATTATACTCAAACGAACAGTTAATTAACTTGATACTAATCCTAGCCAAACTCCAGATCCGTTTGGTTTTTATCACTTCCTATTAATATTAGTGCTAACTATTTAGTAACTGTCAATTACTGTCTTACATCCTAAAAAGGCAAGAGATGGGCTATTATTCCAGCCACACTTGTCTTAAGAGATCAACCATAAATACATATGATCAGTGCTAAGCCGCTCTCCACTCAAGCAAGGACCATGATGAGCCAGGCAGAGACTGCTGATGACTCAGTAGGTAGTTCTCTCGCCCCCATCTCCTCCCCGATTCCCATTGCTAGCTTACAAGGACCGTAAAGTTACAGACAGTAGTGAAAAATATCGTGATGTGAGTGGGACTCGCACTCCTAATTCACGACCTGTAAGTTAGGGTCAAAGGGTTTTCCACAAGGTTATTACTACCTTTGAGCAAGATATGTAATTGTTATATACCATATCTTTTCAGTCATAATGCTTTGACTAACAAAATCGCATATATAGACACCGGAGGATCAAAATTCCTACGATAAGTACATTTCATTACACTGAAGACTTCAACTACTATAGTCAATTTCTTTTAGCGATGTAGATTTGCACCGACTCGCAGCGGTGCCCTTTTAGCTCGGAAAAGTTTCCTGATCGCTGATTGGTTGGACGAGATAATTCTAACCAATCAACGATCAGAAAACTTTTCCGAGCTAAAAGGGCACTGCTGCGAGTCTGTGCAAATCTGCCTCGATAAAAGAAATGGACTATAGTGGATGCCAAAAACGGGCTTTTCTCAGTTTCTTTGAATTCTACCTGAGTATGTGTTGTACATTCAATAGCAATAAAGTCCAATGCTCAGTTTGAATATTACAAGTTTGTGAAACTTTTTTTTTTTTATCGATTTGAAAACGTTGATTATTTACACCTGAAACTTATTTTTGCGAACAAATGTTGATACGCTTTTTCTCATTTCAGTGATTAGAAATTATATACTGATTCGACACAAGAGCTTAGCACCCCTTCAAGTTATAGCACTGTATTATATGACAGTTGGTCCCATATAGAGTAATGCTTGAGAATTTGGGAATGCGGTCGACTTTTTTAATATATCATATTATATGTTTTGGCTTCTATCATAACATTGAAAAAAAAAAAT
>NC_090745.1:92836700-92839200 GCF_036898095.1 Palaemon carinicauda
GGGATCTGTCGAGGGTTATTTTATTTTAAATGAGTTGTGATTCCTTTTGTAAATTGTCTAATATTTATAGAAAGTTACTATTGTGTATTCCTTTAATCAAATTATTCAAACGGAGTAGCTTGCATACTGCATTATTTTTCTTGAAAATAACTTTGTTTTACAAACAGCCAAATATATCTAAACATATGTAATTTAAAAGTTTATATAAAAAGAAGAGAGAGACTATTGAGAATGTTTTTTTTTCATGTGTCGCTCTTTCTCTGGGATACCTAGGTGATTAGGTGAAAATATACCATTAACAAATAAGAGGACTTGTTCTCTCCCACAGCCTATGCGAGCAGGCCTCTTAGGTTCGTGTACGGCCGCCCTTTTACCACAAGTAACTGAGGTTAAATAAAGGATGTTGGTAATTTGAGAATGGTTGGTTGCGTGCAGCCGCCATTTTGATGACACCATTTTCACCCCATGGACTCTTGACTCCTGAGTTTTATGTTTATTTATGAGCTACGGAAACAGAACATAAAAAAAAAACGGAAGAGTATTTTGGATCTTATTTTATCCCTCTTCCGCCGGTGTGTCCATGTGAACCTGTTATTATTACATTACGATGTTTGCAGAGCTAAAGTCCTCTTGCTCTTCCCTGAGCTGGTAGGCCTCTAACCTTTCTCTTACCACCATACAGCTAACAGCTACTCTCTTTATGGTGTACTTTTAAGTAGTTAGTGAATAGAAAAAGGGTTAATCTCTAAAGTACTGTGAGTTTTTCCCATGAAAGGTTGCCGCATGTGTTTGTTTAGACTGTTATTATTATTATTATTATTATTATTATTATTATTATTATTATTATTATTATTATTATTATGATGTTGTTGTTGTTTTGTGTTTATATTTGCATGGCTTCATCATCCCCATGGCTTATCCTTTTGCGACTTATCTCATCTGAATAATAATAGACTTGCTTCACATTCATCATCCAAAATTTATAGTCAAAAGCAAACCTCCACGTGCTTCACAGCGTCTCACTCACCAAGCGTAAACGGACATTCATTCTTATATTCATTACACAAAGATACAAGACAAGACATTTTATGACAGCGTAACTATACGAGATACCAACGGTCTTGGATATCGCAGCAATGAGAGATAAATCACATATGCTGGTTTAGTATTACGCTATCAAATCATGGAGGGATTTGAAGGAACAACCAATAGATCTTCCAGGCTTTGGTTTGGAATTTTTGTATCATCCAGACTCTGGAAATAACGATGGCAGATCCTCGGAAACGTTCTTTGGAACATCTTGGAAAGCGACTGAAGGAAAAGAAGGAAAGAAAGAAAAAGTAGAGAAAAACACATAGTCCAAGGCCCTCTATATTTACGAGATAGCCTATAAGATAGCGTCCTTCATCTACATCCCATTCTATCCTATCCGTCCACCAACCCCCCCCCCCCTCTCCTCCCTCCTCCCTCTTATAGAACCTCAACCCTCCTATCCTTTTTCTATACCGAAGCGAGAGATAGCAATCCTTGGAAGATCCACTAAAATTATACTCCTGCTCGTAACGGCGGATTTGTTTACCCAAGATGCCCAGTTTCTGTTAAATCTCCGGAAAATATATTATTTCTGGGAAGGAGGGAGGCGAGGCTACAGCAGCATGGCTTATGCAGATGAGGTCGTTATTCCAGGCGAAGTGCAGCCTACTTAATTGGGATTTTGTTTATTTGAACGGTTGCTCGCTCTGCTTCTCTCGTTGCTGCTGCTGATGCTGATGCTCGGGCTGGACGATTCGCGCTGCTGTTACTACTGTTGATTCCAGTCTTTTTAATGCTCCATTGGCTGATATGCATGATTGATTGATTTGCTTATCTGATGTGAAGTCGCTGTTTTACGAAGATTATCGGTTTGATTATGTTAGTCGTCGACTGGTTTCGGACATCATGCCTTTTTTTATTTGTTCATCCCAATTTCAGCTATATATATATATATATATATATATATATATATATATATATATATATATATATATATATATATATATACATACATACATACATACATACATATATAGGTCTGTAAACTAGCACAAAACTAAATAGTGAGCAGAAGGAAGTAAGAGGAGAAGAAACGTTGAATAGTATTAATAAAAATAAGAAATCTTAGAATAAAAACTCAATCGTTATAAACTAAGGAAAATTCCTCAAATACAGTTGTTAAAGATTAGATGTTAAAATTGGTGTACGTGAGTTTTCAAAAAAGTTCCTAAAGCTCTTCTATGAGATTTAGATGACTTGTTTAACTTCCAGCATTATTCAAACAATTTTATTATCCATTAGCGGTTCGTTTTGCCCTTAGAAAAGAAATTCCAGCAAATACGTAGGTATTTATTAACAAAAGGTAAAAGAAAATTCATGAAAAGGATCTCCTTGATAATTCGTTTGATATCTAATGAGCCTTATTAGTTGGGTTCTTACAAAAGAGGTTTGATTCTAAAAGCCATAT
>NC_090745.1:92844200-92856700 GCF_036898095.1 Palaemon carinicauda
TCAGACGTTACTAGTCCTTCCACTTGCGTCTCTTTATAGTCTCTCTGTGCCAGTCCACACCCGCAAATTTTCTTAGTTCGTCGATCCTTCTTCTCTTCCTTCCCCTGCTTCTTGTACAATCTCTCGAGACCCATTCTGTTATTCTTAATGTCCATTTATTGTCTCTTGATTCTCATTATATGTTTTGCCCATGTCCATTTCTTTTTCTTACAGGTTGTTAGAATATCCTTTACTTTAGTTTGCTCACGTATCCATGTTGCTCTCTTTCTGTCTCTTGGTGTTATTCCCAACATTATTATTTCCAAAGCTCTTTAAGTTGTAACTAGCTTATGTTCTGAGGCTTTAGTAAGGCTCTGGTGGGCATAACACTGAGAGATAGAAAAAGAGCAACATGGATACGAGAGCAAATTAAAGTAGAGGATATTATAACAGTATTGAAGAAAAAGAAATGGGCATGGGTAGGACATATAATGGGAATGGCAGATAACAAATGAACGTTAAGAATAACGGAATGGGTTCCTAGAGATTGCAAATAAGCAGATGTGGAAAGAGAAGACGAAGAATTGACGAGTTAGGAAAATTTGTGGCTTTAGGAGACTGGCATAGAAAAACCATAAACATGCGGGGGAAAGTCATGTCTGTGGCCTTTGACGTGCATTGGACTAGCTACGGCTGATGATATGTATCGACAATATATATACATATATATACTGTATGTATATATATATATATATATATATATATATATATATATATATATATATATGTATATATATCATGTGTTTTATATATGTTTTAATATATAACGCTATAGAGTGGTTGGTGCTTTGGCTGCCCAGATAATACTACATTGGATCCCTCTTGGTTACGGCTCATTTTGTCCATGCATATACATATACCAAATAGTCTGGTATATTCTTTCCATATTCTCCTCTGTCCTCATACATCCGACTACACTGATATTATCAAACAATTCTTCTTCGTTCAAGAGGTTAATTACTGCAATGTAATTGATCAATGGCTACTTTCCTCTTCTTAAGGGCAGAAGAGACTCTTTAACTATGGTAAGCAGTTCTAGGAGAAGGGCATTACAAAATCAAGCCATTATTCTTTAGTCTTGGGTAGTGCGATAGCCTCTGTACCATGGTCTTCCACTATCTTGGATTAGAGTTCTCTTGCATGAGGGTACACTTGGGCACACTGTTATATCTTATTTCTCTTCCTCTTGTTTTGTATGTTTAGGTTTTTGTAGTTTATATGCAAAAGGTATAATTTAAAGTTGTTTCTTACTGTTCTTGAAATACTTAATTTTGATTGTTTGTTAATTTTCTTGCTATTTATTTCCTTGCCTCCTTTCCTCACTGGGCTATCTTTTCCCTGTTGGAGCCCTTGGACTTGTAGCATCTTGCTTTTCCAATAATGATAATAATAATGTATATATGTATGTATATATACATACATATATGTATATATATATATATATATATATATATATATATATACATATATATATATATATATATGTATATATATATATATATATATATATATATATATATATATATATATATATATATATATATATATATCCCTTTCTAAGTGGGGATGCCTTAACATGGTGAAAGGGTTTGAGTATCTCCATGATCGGCCAGGCTGTACTAGTCAGGGCCCCTCATACTAGGTTGATTTTCTGTGAATGATGAGATAAGTCTCCCATCACCACCAATGCATAGTTGGTAATGAAAATTGGTCTAACCCCACATATGAATAAGGACACGTCTGAGGCCTTTGTCCTACAGTAGACTAGAAACGGCTACATTTGTTGTTGTGTATATATATATATTTATATATATATATATATATATATATATATATATATATATATATATATATATATATATATATATATATATATAAACACATTTTTAAATGCTAAACCACTTGTGGTATCAATTATTTCATGGCAACACTTCTCTAGTTTTCTGAATTTTTTTCTTTTTATCAGTTGCAAGTTTGAAGGACTTTGTTCGGAATCGAGATTATTCTCCAGTCTTTGGAACTTCAACTGATATTTTGAAGTTTCTTTAAAGATCCAGGTGTATGCAGTAGTATTTTGTATAAACATTTGTGCAAAATATTTTAACATTTTCATATTTGTTATTGTTTTTTTATATTTTTCTATATATAGTAAAAGTTTGCTTTGAATCTCTTTTGGCGTTATGTAATTATTCTGAGTAGAACCCAACGTCTAGTTTTCTGTTATTAGTTCTTGAACTTAAATGCCCTAAAAAGGTAATACAGATTTTACATTGATCACTAGAAACCACTGAATAGAGTTATAATTACATTATATTTGTTAACTAAAACTTCAATTTGCCTACAATTCAGTTTTGCATATCTTCATGACGTAAATGACTAAAAGTTAAAATGTGGGTTTTTTTTTTTTTTTTTTTTTCTTCTTCTTCTTCTTCCAAAGATTTCATGGCCGAAGAAGAACTATGTGTGAGGTATTCTATATAGCTCCACCAACGTCAAAAGTGCAACCTATGCTTGTTAGCGTTTTTATTTTCTTCCTATGATATAAAATCAAAGCAAGGCCTTTGTCATGTTTTATTCAAATGACTTCAAGCACTGCGAAGTCTGTTGCACACTACCCGATTTTGCGTTCTCAGAGACCCCCTCCTTTAGTCTTGCAGTCCTATGTCTCCCTTAGACCAGCCCCCTTAAGTCTTGCAGTCCCATGTCTCCCTTAGAGCCCTCCCCCTTAAGTCTTGCAGCCCTATGTCTCCCCCTAATATCCTCTTTCCCATCCCTGGACTCTAACATGGTCATATTAATGTAAAATATTTGAATATATGTCTCAAGAACGTGTTAAAACGACGAATGGTGTGATTAAGGCTTTTAGCTTTTGCTTTATCACTGGCATTTAGGACTCATTGTTAACATTAGGTCACGCAATATCTGACTCTCCCCCTCATTCCCGACGTCAGTTCCCTCGGCTCTTCCTTCTTGTTTGTATGGGAAACACATTAATGAAAGTAGGAGTCTCGATTTTGTTAATGGCTAATCTTAGTTGCTGTTCATCTAACATTATTTTCATAACTTTCTCTTAAAAGATAAACTTTCTATTTGATTAATTTTTAATATTTTTGCCTAACTTTATGTAAGGACTAAAACTATTTTTGCATATTTTATTACAACTCTGTAGCTTGGGTAGATTTATAGTGCTTTACATTACAATAATTTTAATTTTAAGAATAAAACTATTTTTTGCATATTTTATTACAATTCCGTAGCTTGGGTAGAATTGTACTGCTTTAGATTACATTAATTGTAATTTTTGGCCTTGAAGAATAACTTATACAGGTCAGAAGATTATACATTATGAAAGTAGGACCTTGATAACCAACCAGAAAGGAAATTCAAAAGCGCTGCCTTTATCACTGTAACTCTGATAGAGCATAACCAATGTAGAGATTACCTTTACATTTCTTTTGTTATATCTTTGTCCAATATATTTGTGTTCATTGTGATATTTTTATAGCTATTTCTATAAGTATTATTTTTGAAAAAAAGGAAAATATATTTTACCTAAATTTGGATCTACAGTATAATATTTGTAGTTTCTCTTTTTTCATCACTCTTACCATTAGAAGCAAAATATGTTGATGATCATAAAGTTTAGTTACCAATAAAAAGGGTAAGGAAAAACTGGAGGAAAGTTCGGTATACTTTTTTCACTATAAAAGATCGAATATCAAAATGTATTGTTGAATAGACATAAAGTTTTATATATATATATATATATATATATATATATATATATATATATATATATATATATATATATGTATGTATATATGTATATATATATATATATATACTTATTTATATATATGTATACTGTGTATATATATATATATATATTTATATATATATACTTATTTATATATATGTATACTGTATATATATATGTATATATATATATATATATATATATATATGTGTGTGTGTGTGTGTGTGTGTGTGTGTGTGTGTGAATAACTGCGAAGAGTAAGATCAATAAGCAAATTAATCTCAGAATGAAATATACAAATGGAAATTTGCTCTTTGAAATTAATAAAGTAATTGATGAAGAGAGCTTTGAGATTTGTTGAATAAGAAGCAGAGGTAGAACCGAATTATGCAAGAATTTGAGGGGTTAATTTAAGATTGAAATTGTTTGTGGAGGTGACTTGAGGATTTAAAGAAAGGCTATTAGTAGGATAATGAATAAGACTACACCTGGTGCTAATCTGATTATAAGTGAAACGCTGTTACTGAGATGAAAGATTGTGATTGATTGGTTGGCCCGGTTTTGAGGAATGTCTCGATGAGGAAAAGATTTCCGATGGGAGAGGTGAAATGATTATTTCTTTGTACAGAAGTAAAGTTGATAAAGGCGACTGGAAGAATTGATAAGTATAATGTTAGTTAATATTTCAAAGGAGATGCATGACAGGGTTTGACCGGGATAAAAGTAGACTTGTGACGGATGGATTAATAACATAAGCTCACTGGGGTCTTAGGCAAATATACAGTAGTATGTGGATTAATTTTTGTTTGTGAAACGGTAAACGAGAAATTTAGAAATAAACTGAAAACATATCTGTATGCACAATGCATGGACGTAGGTTCCATGTGAAGGCTGTAGAGAATGTTTGGCATAGCCTATTGATGATTTTAAAAAGATTTCATAATGTCGCTAGGTTTTTGTTAGAATATTTGTCAGGAAGAGTGATTGGTTTGTCTCAAAACTAGGGCGTATTAAGCTTCCATTGCTGGCTCGTCTTTTTAAGCTGAAGTGATGCAACCGGTTGGAGAAAGGAATATTAGATGTAGGCGCCAGCTCATGAGATCATCAAATCTGTCTGAAGTAAAGGTTAGATATGTGTTGGAAGTAAGTGCATGAGGTTAAATGGAAAACAAGAAAATTGAGTAATGCTAATACGAATCCAGAATATTGGATATGTATCACTCATATTTGCATGTGATCGTAAGATGAGAGGAGAAATGTCACTGGATATGTGTAACAAGGCAGGTAGCAAAGTGTATGCAAGTGTCTGTGCAAACCAAAGCATGATTGGATATAGAGTTGTTTGAGCAAATTGCATCCTATGAAACTGGATATTGGTTACTGAGTGCAAATGAAAGAAAATTTTTTACTTGTGAGTCGAATTGCTTGCTTAGTATTTTGTCATAATAAAACAATTAAAAAAGAAAGAACTGTGGAGAAATGGAGTGGTAAAAATTTTAGCTTGGGTGAAAAAGTAGATGGATTGGGTGCGTAGAGGGATTCGGGAATGAGAGCTTAGTGAAAAGTTTCTAGTTAAGTGTTTGGTTGAAAGGAGGCAATAACACCTAGGAATTTCTAACAGCTTCCTAAGTTGGGGGGAATATTGAGATTTGCGTTGGTAAATTCAAGGTATGTTGTATTGGTGTGTAAGAAAAACAATTTTATGAAATATTGAGTATGCAAAATTATGGCTACATTTTCATTATATTATTTTGTTCATATATGTATATCACATTATTATTATTATTATTATTATTATTATTATTATTATTTTTATTATTATTATTTCAAAGGCCAGTTAACAAATTATCCTGGTGGAGCCGGGGTTATTACTTCCGTAGAGATTTACTATTTCCTTGGTTTTTGGAACTATAAGGAACTGCGGTCATTGATCAGTTTAGAATTACCAGATGTCTCGGTAATTCCCAAGAATGTTGAAGTTTTTAGCGTTATTAAACAAGCCAACTGGACTATTTTTTTTATTTACCCTTCAGTATTTGTTTGTCTCTATGTTGTCAGATCACGTGATACTTATGAAGGGATTTTAGCCTTTTTTCTTTAAATATCGATAAGATTGTGGTGCGCTTCAGAGTGTGAAAATTTTCTTTTTTTGCAATCTGTGAGTTTGAGTCCCTCTGACTCTTGATAGTTTCTAATAGTGTCTGCAATCTTACCGTCTTTGTGAGCTGAGGATTGGAGATTTTGTGGAGCTTATAACTCTACATGTTGTGTCGTCGGTAGCCATTGCCTTGCCCTCCCTGGTCCTAGTTTGAGTGGGGAGGGCACTTGGCAGCTGATCGTATATTGTGGTCGATCTCTAGGACATTGTCTTGTTCCTTGCGTCTGTAACTTGGTGAACGTTTGCTATGCCCTTTTACCCATCTAATTTTTAATGTTTAATTGCCGCCATCACCAGATTTATCGGTGTCCTTGTGATTTTTTTCTTTTTTATTTCCAAATGCCATGATCTAAACTGAAATTTTTCGTATTGTATATTGAAACGAGGTAGAAGCTCCCCGCAGATTTACGCACTTCTTAATCATTAATTTTTATGCCTGGATATTAGGGCTTATTTTTATATTATTTTTTGTTTTATTGATAATTCATATTGGACTTATTCCCCCTCCTTTTTTATTTATGGTTTTTCAGTTACGTTTTATCTTTTAAGCAAGCTTTTGCATTTCCATTGCATTCGTTGTATTTTGCACGCAATGTTGATTTCAAACTGCTTAGTTAACCTTTCCGTGCTGTTTGAGTTATGTGAGATCCTTATCACTTGCACGAGGGTAACAGGTTTTGTTATATTTTGTTGTCAATTTTCTTCGTCTAGCTCCATTTTAATAACCATAAAAACTGTCAAAATTAACATTTCTTGTGAAGAAGCGTGGTTACCCACAGAGAGAGAAATTATTTGGAGTATGAAGAATTGTAATAGCAAAAGAAGGTCAAGGCAAATCTTTATTGTCGACAAGATGGCCATTTAGTGTTTGTAAAATGGAAAAATCGTGTGAAATTGTCATATCTTTCGTATGCTTTTTGAACAATATTTCATCCTTAAGGATTCGATTCATCTTTCATTAGGTGATGTTATGCATATTTACTTCTTAAGAAAATAATTACTTGTCACAGAATCGCTTAGAAAATAGCAGCATTTATATCAAAGGTAAGAATTGAATTTATTAAAGAGGAAACAATTTTGCATTTTGGTTATTTGGAAGAAAATACATAATTTACATCGAAATAAAAGTCAAATACTCAGGAAAGGTGTAATTTACTATAGGCACCTTTTTTTTTCAATTTCTGAAAAGAGTAAGTCGTAACTTGCCAGGTAAAAGTAAAATTTACTCCACGATGAAGTGTTTTATTTTTTCCTCTATGAATGATATCCATGTTTTTTTTCTTTAGAATGTAATGTTGTTTAATACCTGCAAGTTTTTCTTTTTGTTGCTAAATTGTTTACCTTTAGCTGCCTGGTGCAGTAGCCTCTGGGGATAAGTGTCAAGCAATTCTTTTGCTATTAATCATTATTTGGTCAAAATTGTCATACCGCAAGCAAAAAATGGTAGGCTGTCATTAATGCTTTTAAAAATTTCATATGCATTTAAAAAGGTAGATTAGTTCTTTTACTCCATTTATTTGTTCTATATTGCCTCAATGGGAAAAAGGTATCAATATCATATTCAAAGAATTTACTCACCACATGTTTAAAATAATTCCAAGAATGTAATTTCCTCTTTTGATAAAGATATTTTTTCTTATACCAAATAATATGCTTATTAGGTAGTTCGAGGTTGTCATTCAAATCTTGCGGGAGGATTTTATACACCATAAAGAACATAATTTAGCTTTCGTTGTACGAGAGAGAATAGATTTGACCAAAAGGTGTCGTCAGAAAATTTTGAGGAATGGTAAAATTTTCCGTAGCGTCTAGAAATTACAGATTAGTTAGATGATTTCATGTCCTCATTAGTTAGGAAAAGGTTATGATTTCTGCTCATCATGTTTTCGTTGAGAAGTTAGAACTAAAAAATGTAAGATGGTTAAAACCCTACTCCAAGATTCATGAGACAAATAACAGTCAAATATGACAAGTGGTTGCCTATTTTTGTTACCTTTGGTTCCATAATTCCGCTGTAATTCCTTCAATAGGAATTGAATATTTTCCCCAATATTTCATGTAACCAGTGAATGGATTTTTTTAAGTCCTCTGAAGATTGGGGTGCCTAAGTAATCTCAAACATGTTGCCGTGACCTAAGTCTTGAAAGATAGGATCCTTAACACCATGCTTCGACAGACATATTTTCAGTCTTCACCCAACCAGTTCACATGTGTCAAATTTTTATTGAAGTTAGGTCACCAAGAATTCCCAATTTTAGTTTGTTACTTTAAGAGGGAAGAACTTGTTTTAGTCACGCGAATCTTTGTCAGACCTACCGCTTAGACAGAGAAATCAAGATGATATTAAAATACACACGTGTGCGTATTACATGGAGTTCGAGAGCTGGGCAGATTTAAAGTATTACACATATTCATCGAGCAATCTTCTTCCATTTAATCTAGGTTCTTACATTATTTGATGTTTACAGCTATTTGGGAAAACTAATTTACTGAGGGGATTTGACTTTCTAAGTAATGAATAATAGTTGTAGTAGTAGTAGTAGTAGTAGTAGTAGTAGTAGTAGTAGTAGTAGTAGTAGTAGTAGTAGTAGTAGTAGTATAACACCATCATAACAGCAATTTCTGTAACAATTCAAAAAATTCACTTTTAATTGTTTTAACAAAAGTTATGTTAACCTATATGTTCAGGGACCTTGAAATTCTTTACACAACCAGGAGTAGGCTACAATAAAAAAGACGGAGGATCAAATTTTCAGAAATGCGTGCCTCTAAATTCATGCCCTATTTAAATGCATAAATAAGTAATAACAAATGCTATGTTTATTAAATTACGATAATTTTCCTTATGAAAGACGACCTATAGACATAAGAACTTTCAGACCTGAAATAAAAGAATAAGAAGACGAAAAGGATAAAGAGGTTGAATTCCACCGTACGCGAACCACAGCCGAGCCCCCGACAACCGACCTACCGGCACTGATTTATAAACTCATAAAACGAGATTGTCGACCGCCAGGGTGTGTATTATGTAACTCCGTAAAATACATACATTTAGAGATCCAACCACAGACTAGGGTTTCACCAACTGGCAATTTGCACTGTAATGATAGCCTTGTTTTGGAAGCATTTTCTATCGTAATAAGTTCTTTTTTACTTTTTTATTTCTTTTTTTTTGTTGTATTCAATATTGGTGGCTTCGCTTTTCCATTATTTTGAGGTATTTAGGTCTGTCTAGGCTGCATGAACTGGATATGAATCACGATTTAATCTTAGCATGTCCTTTTAAGGGAAGTTTATATGTAAATTCTGCCTCTTTGCGTCTCTCGATCTTGATTCATTTCTTTTTAAAAATATTTCCTTCTTTGTCTTTAGATAAATCAGATCCAGTTGTTCGAGTAATAGGTATACTTATTTGAGTCTGGATAAGCACATTCTCCAGCTTGTTCTTATCCACAAAATCGAACTTATAAGCATGTTCTTTTATTCCCAGATCGTCTCTTGTTTATTCATATACCAAAGGAAGGCTTTGCTGCCAACGCGCCCTGTTTTCTAATGATTTATGACTTGTCACTATGTCAAGGTCCAGTCGAGTTAATTTACTTGCTTATCTATCCCAAATCTTTTAATAATGTTGTTTCATGTTGTGTGATAATAAGAAAATCATATCCAAAGAGTAAAAGTAGAATAGAGATTGGAATTTTTTATCGACAAAACATGTGCATCTTCACAAAATTCAGTAAAGAAAAAATTTCATTGGTCTTTTGAAATAATTCGTATGTATATATAAAACTAATCAATTGTCACTTAAACCTTTAAAATAAAGACCAGTTGCTATACCTTTTATCACCTATGATATACCAGTTCCTATTCTTATATAATCACATTTTTCTATCTCTCGTGTAAGACATTTCCAGACTACGCCCATCTCTCGAAACTCATTAATCTTACAATTAAACTTGTATGAATCTTGAAATTCTGAAATTGGCCTTATAAATAACTCTTGTGTAATCCTTCAATTGCCTATGATTTTTCTACTTCCCTCATAAATCTATACTTCATTTTATCCCACAAAGCTCTTGTATTTCTACCATCTCCTCATTCCTCACCCGGCTGTTCCTCCTCCTCCTACTCCTCCATCTCATCCTCCATCTCATCATCACCCCAGACTAGCGGGTCACCCGGTAACCCCGGTACTCTATTCATGGACGCGGCCTAAGGTACTTATTTTACAGCAATAAATACACGTTAAAAGATGGCTCAGTTCTTGCAGCGCCCCGGGTTCGCAATTTACTGATGACACATTGCAATTAGCCAGCGCTTCCATGCAAATTATTGATTAAACTATTTTCCCTCTCTTCGAGATTTTTGCTAGTTAATTTTTCCGTGTATAATTTTCTGATAGGAATGACTGACCGACTCTCTCTCTCTCTCTCTCTCTCTCTCTCTCTCTCTCTCTCTCTCTCTCTCTCTCTCTCTCTCTCAGAATTAAGATGAGGAGTGAGATTGTGTTGCGAGGCGGTTGAATTCGTCTGTACATTATATCTTGATCTCTTGTGGAAAAGGAAAAGAAAACGTGATCCTCCACATGCAACCTTATGACCTCTTTATAACGAACACCTGAGATCCCTCGTACCCCCTCCATCTCCCAACCCCGTTTGTAAGAAACCTTTGCACCCGAGCCCATTGATGTGACATTTAGGGTGCCATTTATATTTCTAATAAGGCTCATTTTGAGGTAGAAAATAAGTGTAATCAGGAAAATTACCTTCGCAGCGAAGCCACCATCAGGAGGTAATACATGCAAGGCCTCTAAGCCAATCAGCTAGCAGCGGGGACGGACTGGTGGGCGGTCTTTAGCTCAAGTAATAACTTAATTCACGTTTGGCTATTTTACTGCATGTCCGTTTGCCCGGACATGTACTCCCTCCTGCCGGGTTTCAAGAGGGGTTTTCTTCCCAACGCCCTCTCCCTCCCTCTCACTCTTTCTCTCTCTCGCCGTCGCCACCTTTGCCGCCCAATTCCCTGGTCATCCTGGCTCTCTTCAGTAGTAGCAGCCCAGCCTGATTGTTATTGTCAAGACGGTGTTTGTGTGTGTGTTCGTGTGCGTGTGTGTTTTCGCTCGCGATACAGCGCCATTTTTGTTCTCAGTGGATCCCTGTGGAGTATTATTATCATCGGCATATCAACTGGATACTAGTTTATCCTCTCTCTCTTTCTTCCTAGTTACTCGCCCGCTCCTCTATCTGTAAATGGTCGTGTCCATAATGGCAGATATCATGTTTACTTTCAGGTAGGTATAACTCATGTTTATATTTGCATATACATATATATATATATATATATATATATATATATATATATATATATCTATATATATACATATATATATGTATATATATATACGTACAGTATTTATATATACACACATATGCAGTATATACTTCATATACTCGTGTGACAGTATGTAATGGATACTACGCATGACATTTGTCAAATTCTGAGGCACAAATAACCCATTAATGTCGAATTCCTCATTGTTAACGTTTAAAGGGAATTTCTATGGCAGGTGGAACTACCCTGCCCTATTTTGATTGTTGCAATTCCTCTCAGGTGTCAGGAATTGAATATGTGATGTAATAGGTTTAGAAATATACATTTATATTAAATATATACAATATATATATATATATATATATATATATTATATATATATATATATATATGTACGTATATATGTATATATGCAAATGGCAAATGTGTGTGTATATATATATATATATATATATATATATATATATATATATATATATATATATATATAGTGTGTGTGTGTGTGTGTGCAAATGGCAAATGTGTATATATATACATACATATATATATATATATATATATATATATATATATATATATATATATATATATATATATGTATGTATATATATATGCAACCGTTTCTAGTCCACTACAAGACAAACGCCTCCGATATGTTAATTTATGTCTATGGTTTGGCTAGTTTACATCACCACGCTGGTCAGTGGGGATTGGTGATGGTGGGATATTTTCGCCTGTTCACTTACAGCAAACCAACCTGCATAGTATGGGTGGCCATGGCTAGTAAACTACAGCTTTGCTGATCATGGCGATGCGCAAACCTTTTCATAAAAGTAAGGTGTCTCCTCTCAGCAAGGGTTATTTATATATATATATATATATATATATATATATATATATATATATATATATATATATATATATATATATATATTTTCTTTATTCATTTATACTGTATATACATACACGTACGAGTTTATGTTGGTGTTTTTTTTTCTCAGATTAATTTTCTCTCTTTTTAACATTACCTCCCCCATTTGTGCATTCGCTGATATTTTAAGGTGACCTGTTCAACTGCTGGGACTTGAACACCCTGTTTTAAAAACAAATCAGAAACATTAGTAATAATGGTACCATATACAGTATAGGGAATGGTGACCCATTGACATAAATGATGATAATAATTGTGCGAGAGGTGATCATATAATATATTTA
>NC_090745.1:92861700-92869200 GCF_036898095.1 Palaemon carinicauda
TTTTGAGGTCTATGAAGTATATGTATGTGCATGTATGTTTGTATACATCACACATACACACACACACACACACATATATATATATATATATATATATATATATATATATATATATATATATACAATATATATATATACAATATATATATATATATATATATATATATATATATATATATATATATATATACATGTATATGTGCATGTATATATATAATGTGCGTATCGTGCTGTATATATAAGTAAATCAAATATTTAGATAAATAAATATAAGTAAAAGTAAGATAATGTTCAATGAAAGTGCTGAGACAACAAATCTCCTTAGATTGTTAATGAATATACGTTCTTAGAACAGACAGTAAGTGTTTCCCAAGACATGAGACCGAAATTAAAAGAAGGATAAGCATGTGATGGAGAGCTTTTTATAAACAAAATAAGATTATGAAAATCAAAATGCTACCCTCTTTGAAAAGAAGTGTTTAATCAGATGGTCCTACCATTATTATGTATCACAAACAAGGAGTGTAACATAAGCTAGTTATAACTCAAAGAGCTATGGAAAGAGTAATTATGATAATAACACTAAGAAGCATAAAGAGATCAACATGAATACGAGAGCAAATTAAAGTAGAGGAAATTCTAACAACATTAAGAAAAACAAATGGACACGGGCAGGACATATAATGAGAATGACAGATAATAGATATTATTATTATTATTATTACTATCCAAGCTACAACCCTAGTTGGAAAAGCAAGATGCTATAAGCCCAGGGGCTCCAACAGGGAAAAATAGCCCAGTGAGGAAAGGAAATAAGGAAATAAATAAATGAAGAGAACAAATTAACAATAAATCATTCTAAAATAAGAAACAAGGTCAAAACAGACATGTCATATAATAAACTATCAACAACATCAAAAACAAATATGTCATAAATAAACTATAAAAAGACTATGTCTGCCTGGTCAACAAAAAAGCATTTGCTCCAACTTTGAACTTTTGAAGTTCTACTGATTCAACCACCCGATTAGGAAGATCATTCCACAACTTGGTCACAGATGGAATAAAACTTCTAGAGTACTGCGTAGTATTGAACCTCGTGATGGAGAAGGCTTGGCTATTAGAATTAACTGCCTGCCTAGTATTACGAACAGGATAGAATTGTCCAGGGAGATCTGAATGTAAAGGATGGTCAGAGTTGTGAAAAATCTTATGCAACATACATAATGAACTAATTGAACGACGGTGCCAGAGATTAATATCTAGATCAGGAATAAGAAATTTAATAGACCGTAAGTTTCTGTCCAACAAATTAAGATGAGAATCAGCAGCTGAAGACCAGACAGGAGAACAATACTCAAAACAAGGTAGAATGAAAGAATTAAAACACTTCTTCAGAATAGATTGATCACCGAAAATCTTGAAAGACTTTCTCAATAAGCCTATTTTTTGTGCAATTGAAGAAGACACAGACCTTATATGTTTCTCAAAAGTAAATTTACTGTCAAGAATCACACCTAAAATTTTGAAAGAGTCATACATATTTAAAGAAACATTATCAATACTGAGATCCGGATGTTGAGGAACCACCGTCCTTGACCTACTTACAATCATACTTTGAGTTTTGTTAGGATTCAACTTCATACCCCATAATTTGCACCATGCACTAATTCTAGCTAAATCTCTATTAAGGGATTCACCAACCCTAGATCTACATTCAGGGGATGGAATTGATGCAAAGAGAGTAGCATCATCTGCATATGCAACAAGCTTGTTTTCTAGGCCAAACCACATGTCATGTGTATATAGTATGAAAAGTAATGGGCCAAGAACACTACCCTGTGGAACACCGGATATCACATTCCTATAATCACTATGGTGCCCATCAACAACAACTCTTTGAGATCTATTACTTAAAAAATCAGTAATAATGCTAAGAAACGACCCACCCACTCCCAACTGTTTCAGTTTGAAAACAAGGGCCTCGTGATTAACACGGTCAAAGGCAGCACTAAAATCAAGGCCAATCATACGAACTTCCCGACCACAATCAAGAGATTTCTGTACAGCATTGGAGATTGTAAGAAGGGCATCACATGCTCCAAGGCCTTTACGAAAACCAAATTGCAAACTAGGGAGTAGATGATTACCTTCAGCAAACCTATTAAGACGTTTTGCCAGAAGACGTTCAAAAACTTTAGATAATATGGGAGTTATGGAAATTGGGCGGTAATCAGTGGGACTTGAGCTACCACAAACACATTTACATAGAGGAGTAACATTACCAATTCTCCAACTAGTGCTAAAAGCTCCTCTTCTTGCTAACTTGCGCAAAATAACAGATAACTTTGGAGCTAAGAAATCTGCTGTCTTTATAAAAAACAAAGGAAAAATACCATTTGGGTCTACACCTCCATAAGCATCAAGGTCCATCAACAGAGCTTTAATCTCACGAGATCGAAAAGCTAAACTAGTTAGTTTAGCCTCAGGAAAACAGGAATGAGGAAGTTCAAGTTTTTCATTACTCTGTTTACTGTCAAAAACATCAGCCAAAAGGGTTGCCTTTTCCTTTGGACAGTGAGTGACTGAGCCATCTGGTTTAAGTAAAGGAGGAACTGTTGCATCTACACCAAAGAGTGCAGATTTAAGGGTAGACCACCATTTATGTTCCTGAGTTGTACCAGAAAGTGTTTCTTTTATGGTTAAATTGTACTCCTTTTCAGTTGAGGCATAAACTCTCTGAGCAAAAGCTCGAAGCTGAGCATAGTTGTTCCAGGTCAAATCTGATCTGTTACCCTTCCAAAGTTGATAGGCCTCCTGCTTCTCCAAAAAAGCACGTCTACAATCATCATTGAACCACGGTTTGTCCTTCACTCGGTACCTTAGCACACGAGAAGGGATACGCCTATCAATTATGTTGACTAGATTCTCATTCAAAGGGACAACAGGATCTACACTATTATATAATTGTGACCAATTCAAGCACAAAAGATCATGTAAAATCCCATTCCAGTCTGCTTGGGATTTCATATAAATTTTACAACAATATGATATATCAGGGACAGGCTGCTCAGTCTTCACTAATAATGAAATCAAGGCATGATCAGATGTCCCGACTGGAGAACCAACCTTACCAGTTATAATGCCAGGGGAGTCAGTGTATACAAGGTCCAAGCAATTACCAGACCTGTGAGTAGCTTCATTTATGATTTGCTCACAGCCTGATTCAGAGGCAAAGTCTAAAGCTCTTAAGCCATGGCGATCGGTAGGAGAGATAGAACCTAACCACTCCCTATGGTGAGCATTAAAATCACCAACAAAGACAAAAGAAGCCTTTCTATCATCTTCTTGTATCTTAGCCATAATGGTAAGAAGACAATCGAAGATAGAATCATCCATGTCTGGATTCCGGTAGATCGAACATAAATAAAAGTTGTTATGCCTGCCACAAACTTTTATTACCTGAATCTCATGACATCCACATTGATAGCAGGACTTATGAGAAGCAGGGTACTCTGTCCTAATATACACCGCCATTCCCCTGGCCCTAGGGATGGCATCACGTTTCAACATTATTGGCTTCTTAAAACCAGTTATAAGGAGCTCAGATGAGTGCCTCATATTAGAAACCAAAGTTTCTGAGCACAAAAGAATATCATACTGTCTGGACGCAACTGTAAGGTCTTGGATATTTGCATGAAGACCACGAATATTGCAATACAGAAGACGACATTGACGAAATCTAGGACGTACTGGTCCCGGATTTCGCTCAATGTCTCCAGACAGCATAATAATTAATAGAAATAAAAAAGAGACATCATACTTAAAAACTAGATTAACAAGAATTATAACAAAAACAATACGTACAGAATTATAAACAAAGTGATTGATGATATCCATAGACTATAGTAAAAAAGTCGGAAAAACTGGTCAACATGGAGGAGCCGATACACCATGCAAGGCTAAATACCCTCCAGGATAGCCACTTCAACTGAAGGGAGGACAGTAAGGATGGTTTTGAGAAGAAAAAGAATCAGAAAAAGGAAAAGACAACCTCTTGATAAACCACCAGGCATCCATGGCCCTTCTATTAAGCCTGCCCAACACACCATTTCAAAAAAACAAGAGGAAGAAAAAAAAAATAAGATAGAATAGTGTGCCTGAGTGTACCCTCAAGCAAGAGAACTCCAACCCAAGACAGTGGAAGACCATGGTACAGAGGCTATGGCACTACCCAAGACTAGAGAACAGTGGTTTAATATTGGAGTGTCCTTCTCCTAGAAGAGCTGCTTACCACAGCTAAAGAGTCTCTTCTACCCTTACCAAGAGGAAAGTACACTGAACAAATTGCAGCACAGTATTTGACCCCTTGGGTGAAGAAGTGTTAAGTATCTCATTGTTGTCAGGTGTATGAGGAAAGACGAGAATATGTAAAGAATAGGCCAAACTATTCTGTGTAAGTGTAGGCAAAGAAAAAATAAGCCGTGACCAGAGAGAGGGATCCAATGCATTACTGTCTGGCCAGTCAAAGGATCCAATACCTCTCTAGTGGTAGTATCTCATTGAGAATATTAGAATGGGTCCTTAGAGATTGCAAACGAAGCAGGGGAGGAATGTAAAGATGATGGATTGACGAGCTAAGAAATTTTTCAAGTATAGACTAGCATAAAAAGGCCATAAAACAGACTAGAGTGGAGGGATATGTATGAGCCCTTCGTCCCTGCAGTGGACTAGCAACATCAGATGATGATTATATATATATATATATATATATATATATATATATATATATATCTATGTGTAACTTTATATATATATATATATATGTATAATATATATATATATATATATAATATATATATATATATCATCATCATCATCCTCATCATCATCCACCGTTACTAATCCACTGAAAAACAAAGGCTTCTGACATATAAATATTATGTATACATATAAAAACATAAGAAATTTGTTTCATGCACATTATATATATATATATATATATATATAATATATATATATATATATATATATATATATATATATATATATCATATCAATCATCATCTTCCGCCGTTACTAATCCACTGAAAAACAAAGGCTTCTGACATGTAAATTTTATGTATACATATAAAAACATGAGAAATTTGTTTCATGCACAGTATATATATATATATATATATATATATATATATACATATATGTGTGTGTGTGTTTGTATCTGAGTTTGGAAGCACTAATGATTTTTGGAAATACATGTTTCGTATAGGAATAATATTTACAATAGTACATGGGTAAGAAAATTACGAAGAAAAGTATACCAGAGTATGTTCTTATACACTGTAGATTAAAAAGCAATTTTGAGAGTGTGTTGAAAAGAAAATGAGTGACTAAAGCTACATATAATCGTTATTTGCTTGACACAAAAGTCAAGACCGATAGAAGTTAATGTTTGCTGTATATATAATTAAAAGAGATGCCAGATGAGAATATATGGAGAAAATATTTGAAATATTGTCTAGGAGTTGGCGCCATAGGGTCAGCGGGAAGGATACGAGAGTAAAGGATGGCGAGGAAATGAGATGTCAAGAGAAATAATTTAAGAGATTATAGGAGGCACTCATGACAAAAGATGATCATGTACAGTTAAAAAGGGTATTGATAGGGTAGTTAGGACGCTAGTTGAAAGAAAAGAGAAAAAAGTAATGAGAATAAAGAAGAGAATATGAACAAGAAATTAAAAGAGGAATTATCTCAAAGGGAAGGAATTGCTTATTGGAATACAAATGAGTAAGTTAACCTTAGAATAGAAATAGCAAGAGCACAAATTCTGCATTAAGTAAAGTCAGTCTGTGGTCGATGATGTAATTAGTTTGAAGATTAGTTGGATGTGGTTGACTGTAGAGAAGCAGAGCTAATTGGCATAAAAAGTGGAAGGGGTAAGCTAGTGAAAATGTAGGCTGAAGAAATAGAGAGGCAATTAGGAAGTTGAAAAGGGGTTCGAAAAGTTTATATGCGAAATGTTGAATGCTTGACCATTGCATGTGAATTGTAACGTCTGGATTAAAGGAAGATTTTGATAGGAAAAATGAGTACATAGAGTAGTTGTTCTTTTGTATAAAGGTCACTGTTAGAGTTATAGGGGCATGAAATTACTTGGTATACTAATAGGGTTGCATGGTGAAATTTTTTATTTGGAAATTAAAACAGATGGCAGGAACATTGGTAGGACAAAAATAATACAGTGTGAGTTTAGACAAGGTTGAGACTACATTGATTTGAAACAGGTTTGTGAAAAGTTTGAAAGTAAAGACAAACAGCTATATGTTTCATAAATCGACGGAGAAATGGCTTGTGAATAAATCAATAAAAAGGTAATATGGAGAGTGTTTAGGATGCTTGGTATAGAGGGTAGGGTGGTAACAGTAACTAAAACTTGTTGTAATGGGAGTGAAGCCTTTGTTACACTTTGTAGATAAACGACTGAATAGTTTAATGCAAATATGGTCAAAGACAAGGGTCTGGTGTGACTATTGTTGTTTGATATATTTATGGATTGAGTGCGGTGGTAAAACTGAGAAATTAATTTAAATGCAATTGTAAATAAGAAATTGGCTTTTGAATCTTAATGTAGAATAGTTGACTTTTACAGATAATAGTACGAACTACCGTAAAGTTATGGATGTGAATAAAAATCAGGAAGATGCAGCAACGATTTTAATGGGGATGACGGGAGAATGCATGTAGTTTTTGTTTATGGGTATCTGAAAGTAAATATAACGAATTATGATTCGACGATAGTAGAGTTGAGTCATAGAACTGGTTAAGAGAGGAAAGCACAAGAGTGCATGCCAAAGAATTAGACTTGGAAACCAAGGTGAGAATATGTGAAAGAATTGTTGAGCCAGTTATCCTGAACGGAAGTGATGTTAAGTGACGATGTCAATTAGAATGAACAAAGAAAGATCTAACCTTTCATTAAGCTATTTACATAGTTTGTGAGAAATATTAAGAAATGAAAGATTTAGAATTTAAAAGGTTAACGTAGGTAACAGGAGGAATCAGTAGGTTTCGAGAAGGTTCGGTCATGTGGTCATAATATCCAGGGAAAGTTAGAGTACTTGGAAGACAGGGGTGAACGACTGCTATCTGAAAGTGGGTTTGAATGTCTTGTCAATAGGCTTTATTAATATAAATATGTGAAGAAAGTTCATAATAAAAGGGTTAAACCTGATTTTGACTGTTAAAGTATGAATACGGGAGTGACTGTCTTTTTTTTTCTTTTTTTTCTGTGAAGCCACTCACTATGTAGGAAACGTTATAAATTGAATAAACACCACATTTAATAATAATGATTCAGTTGAGCTATTGTATTCAAACAAGTTTAAATATACGCGCATATACGATATTGTGAAGAACACCACTTATGTATGAATTATTTTCCGTGTGACATGTTACAAAAATAGACCGCCTTTAAGGTGAGTCCCTCGTGGTTGAAAA
>NC_090745.1:92874200-92884200 GCF_036898095.1 Palaemon carinicauda
ATGTACATCTGCTACGCTTTCTCCTAGAACATTACTTTTCCATTTCAGTGGGTGTTTAGGTACCATTTTCAGGAGCCGTTTATATTCCCGTCTTTTCCTTTTATCCATTAAACGCTTTCTTCCACTTTTGATATATTTTTTATTGGAATAGTAATATAAAGTTATTTCTGCACTTTCATTTACTTACCTTCTAAAGTATGTATTAGCTATCTCTCCAATTATTAATGAAATGTTTTAATCTAAATGTCTATCTGAAAATTATTCTTTCGCTATACGCATGACCACAAATGTTGCTATTTCATCCAGCATGTTTCTGTTCGCTTTTTGCAACTGTTAATGTTATCAGGAACATTCATCAGTTCTGTCCATTGTCAAGTCTTCCCGTGATATGAAGCGCATAGCGTTTGTCATCAATGCTGCTGCGTCACTTGTCATACATCTGTCTCTGCTCGCATAGTCCACGTGCCATCGTTCTTCGTATATTACTGCGACGTATATAGCTATTCGAGTATTTGTGAATCGGATATCAGGACACAAAAGTCGTTATTGAATGTAACTGCAGAAATTGAAATTACTCCTGTCCAAAAATTATATATTAGTAAGGGTAAAAAAAAAATCCAGAACCTTCTATATCTTATTTGTAAATAAGATATAGAAGGGTCTGGATTATTTTTTACCCGTACCAATATATAATGTTTGATGTTGTGTGCCAATGATTGTGCAGTAAGAGGTAATGAAAATAATGAAAAGAATTATAATTCGCTATCAAAAAATTAATTTGTTATTTTTGAGGGGATGAACTCGTTTCTATTTACTTTTCTTCATAATATATTTGATTAAGTATTTATTTATCGCAGTATGGTACGATGAAATCAAATAACTTCAAGATCAAAATAACTTTCAAGTTAGCAGAGATTTGAGGTTTTCATACTTGACAGTAAAATAGAAATTATATATTAGACTGAAGAAAAATATTATAAACACACTTTCCTTTGATGTACTGTTTATTCCACTTTATGAACCGTAAAGCATTATACCGCCATTTGTTAACGTTTTTGATACACTTTGTATATACAGTATACAGTGTATATATATATATATATATATATATATATATATATATATATATATATATATATATATATATATATATATGTATGTATATGTATATATATACATATATGTGTGTGTGTGTGTTAAAGATTGTTAACAGTAATCTTTGGGGTTAATACAAAGATCCATTTTATATTTGCTTAATTTTTCTTACACTTATTTTCATCCAAGAAGCATTTTTCGTAAGCATTTTGTACATGAAGTACTGTATTTAGAATTGGCAGTAATAAATTTGTATCCTTGTATAGTGATTTTTATAGTTTTGAATTCATCTTCTTAACAATGCCCTTTTACATGTTGAGAGTAAATTATGCATTGAAAAAAGTGTGCTCTTCATCTCCCTGGTGGCGTTGTTATTGTTGTCATAACTTCGTACTGTACTTTTATAATAGTACCAAATGGAGCAACAAAAACCAATTTTTTTTATTTGCAAAATTTCGAGTAATCATCGTTACTTTTTTTATTTGATACCAAATCTAATCTTTTCACTCTAAGAATGCTCTTTTTAAAGCTCATATTCTAATTTTTAATTTTTCTTCAAATCATATAGTTTTATGTGATCCATTTTATACTATTTTGAGATATATTTCACCACATTTTTTATTGTTACACAATAATCCTTTTCTCGCCGTATCAGGGAGGGCGGGATAGTGTTGATGGTGATGGTGGAAATGACTCTGGGAACACAGGATCTCCTGAGCTGCTGTTCTCTAGCTTCCTTTGACTGTTTGTTTGTCTGTACGTTGTGGACCAGATATTTCGCTTCATGCGGGTCTCATCCTTTCCTTGTCAAAGTCCCCTCGGTCTTCACACAAATACGTCCTCTCAGACACTAATGGCTCATGAGGGCTTTGATAAAGAGTTTTATGAAGAGTATAGCAGCTCCTCTCTCTCTCTCTCTCTCTCTCTCTCTCTCTCTCTCTCTCTCTCTCTCTCTCTCCTCTCTCTCTCTCTCTGTGTACAGTAGCTAGTCAGCCTCTCTACCGCCAAATGGCTTAGCACGTTTGCCACCCACTTCAGATCGGGTTGTTTATTTTCCCGTGCAAGTTTATAGCAGCCGCTCAACTCTGGCTTGAAGCTTGGGTTGGAAGGCCAGTAATTGGATCGCGCTTTTTCATCATTTCCCCTTTGTCTTTTTTTTTTCTTTTTTCTTTTATTTTTCGTTGCTGTAGAATCCTTGCATGATATTTCTCCAAATATTTTGTTTTCTGTCTCTATATTATCATGTGTGCAATCCTCTGTTATCCATTGGAATTGTCAAATTACCATTCTTTCGTTATCCAAATTCTGTAGTGAAATTTTAGATTTTCTATGTTTTCGTTATCTCACAAATATGATATTCAATTGACATTGTATCCAACATTTCTTATGGAAAATAAGATCCTTGTTGATTTTCCCTATTCATATAGGATTTATTATTTTTTTAAATTTTAATAGCGTTTTAATTTTAGCGTGGAACATTTTGTTCGTTATATATTCGTAATAATTACGAATTTCTTTTCACTCAAGGATTTATTGGAATAACATTCACTACTAAGGAATGTTTTTAGTAGGCCATTCAAGTAGAAAGTAATGTACCCGAAGTGTTGGTCAGTGAGTTTGGATACGATGTAATATACTTTACATGTTTTATAATGTTTTTTCTCCAGTGATTTGAAAAAAAAAATTGCACACACACACACACACACACACACATATATATATATATATATATATATATATATATATATATATATATATATATTTGTAAATATATATATATATACTATATACATATAAAACACACACACACACACACACACACACACATATATATATATATATATATATATATATATATATATATATACGTGTTTGGGTTGTTGGACATATATGGATGTAGTTGTGTTCTTACTAAGAATTGAAAAAATAAGTAGAAAGTGTTTGCGGATATGTAAAGAGAATTTATATACTACTTGAAGAAAAGCCACTAAACAGTATATTTCTATGCAATATATTATTATATATAAGAAAATAAAAAGAAATTTATTATATTAAATCACTCATCTATTTGTGTTGTAGTTCTTGTTATGATTAGAATAAATAGGCCTACTTCATTTAATAAGCGAGTTTCTTTCTTCGTCCATTTTGCGATATTCTCGAAAGCTACAGAATGAAACAGAGAGCCGAGACCATATCATCAATATTTGGTCATTTTTAAAACCTCATTTACTTCTCATGTTAAAGTGACTGACTGACGACTAATTCCTTTGCAACTGAGAAGTCATTGGATAATCGACGCCAGCCATTCTGATCACATACAATAGAGTAAAGTTGCATTGGCATATATCTTAAACGCCAGTGACTAAATGCATTTCTCAGTTGCAATACTTCCTTTGCATTAGAACTGCTTTTCTCCCTTGATTTTCTAAATGCCGGTTTTCAATTAGCGAATGAACAGTGAGAAAACCAATGACAGCTTCCGGTATATTTTCTTACTGTGCCAATTAGTGCTTAACTGCCCGTATTGAAAACAAAATGCAAAGTTATTTAGCAGTAAACGACGCATCTGTTCCACCTTTGTACTTATCTTCTACTAAACCTAAATGGCATCGTTTAAACTTTGGCATTTTCCCCCGTTAAGCGTTTAATGGCCCTACGTCAGCACATAAAAATGAATTGGAAAAAATATCCCGGAATTTATATGTTGGAAAAATTTAATTCTTGACAGAATAATTAAGGACGAACAGAAGACGCCTCGATGAATTTTCTTTTGTTTACGTTGAAGACGCCATGACTCGAGACAATACACGAGAATTGGATGAACACAAAAGGAAGCAGTTACGATTGGCACGGCGTGGTCGCATTTTGAAGAGGATGGCTCGAATGCCAGCACACACACACACGCAGAGAGAGAGAGAGAGAGAGAGAGAGAGAGAGAGAGAGAGAGAGAGAGAGAGAGAGAGAGAGAATTGGAGGCAAAGGAAGAGGAGGCGGAATGGAGAACAGGAAAAAGAAGATGGAGGGGATTGGAGTCATAGGAAGAGGAAAAGGAATGCCAGCATAGAGAGAGAGAGAGAGAGAGAGAGAGAGAGAGAGAGAGAGAGAGAGAGAGAGAGAAGAAGAAAATGGAGAGGATAGGAGGCAAAGGAAGAGGAGGAGGAGGAGGAGGAGGAGGAGCCGTACCTTTTGGGAGAGAGGGGTCGCTTCCCAGAGCTTAATGACCGGAACGAGATACCAGGCGAGGCCTCGTGGAACTACAGGAGTGCCACTGGGAAGGAAGGAAGGAAGGCTAGGGAAGGATAATAAAAGGGAGGAATGAAATGAAAGGTAATGGAGAGAGAGGGAAAACAAAGTGATGTGTATAATGGATTGGTACAGAAATGATAACAGAGGAAATGCATCAGAATGTAATGCAAAGGGTTGTGTATAACGTATTGGTACAAAAGTGATGACAATACAATGTCATAAAAGGAAATGAATAAAGTAACAATTAGAGGTTCATACAAAATTTAAGAAAAAAGAGGTCCAGCAGCAATGAACATCATTGGAATCTACTGAACATAAACATTGACAACAATTTTAAGTTAAAATGAAAACAGTAAAATGGTTTCATTGTGCCAAACATAATACACACATTATATGATTTATATGTATATATATAATTATATATGTATATATATGTATATATGTATATATATATATATATATATATATATATATATATATATATATATATAAAATATGTATGTGTCGGTTTGTGAGTATCGGATGAAAATCATTATGTAAGGTTTGAATACTCTAAAATGATCAATATGTTAGTCTGGTTTTGTATTAACTGAAGAAAAAATAGTAACAAGATTGTTGACTTGAGGCGGTATTTTGAGTGGGGTCTTAATACACATAAGGAAACGTTTAAGAGATAAAAAGTTCAACATCGCTTTAAAGTCATAACATAAGCGTAAATAATTTTGCTCCTTGAAGGTACAGTAAACATTGTTTACCTTGTGTGCTAAGAAACGCACTAAACAGAACGTGCCTAACTTAAAGTGGAGAGATTTACAATGTGTTTTTTTTTTTTTTTTTTTTTTTTTTTTCATAGAAGCAGTTATATGATCGTATATGACAAGGTTGAATTCATCTTTATGCGAATGCACCTCAACCGCAATAGTTTTTTTTTTAATGCGGATGAATGCTGGCTTGCAATAAACAGATTTTAAAACTCTCCTAAAATGTTTTAAAAGCCATATATGGTTGTTTAGTTTTACATCAGTCGGTTATTGCAAGCGGGGCATGTTTTGTCGTATTTATATAAAACATTTACTTATTCATTCATAGATACTCTATATGTATATTTTACAAAGTCTTCGGTTTTGATAATTGATAAAAACTAAAGCAAGAGGAGAAAACTTTAAGGGAGAAGAAACTAAAGCAAGAGGAGAAAACTTTAAAGGAGAAGATTGGGCAGAGCAGAATGGCATCGCAGTGAAGAGGAGGAACAAGAGAAGAAGGACTTCTGTTACCCCTCCATCCTCATAATCGCTTCTTTTTATGTATGCCGGTAGCCTGGCAATGACCGATATCATTCTAATCAAGCGTTAACCGCACCATAAAACTCCACCACCTCATCCACTGTCTCTCTCTCTCCCATTCTTAAACCGCCCCACGCCCCTTGTGCTCCCGGAGTCCCATCTTCACTCATTCACCCATCTTCCGACATATCCTTTTTTTTTTCTTATTTGAAAGGAAATTCCCTTTACGCAGTGGCTTATTTTTGTTAGTTTATGTCATTGCTCAAATGAGTGGATTGCCATTGCTTGGCCCAGCTTTATCATTATCTAACCCGTGTGATGTAAAATTATTTGTGCTCATTATCCCATCTTCACTCATTCACCCATCTTCGGACATATGCCTTTTTTTCTTATTTGAAAGGAAATTCCCTTTACGCAGTGGCTTATTTTTGTCTGTTTATGTAATTGCTCAAATGAGAGGATTACCATTGCCGGGGCCCAGCTTTATCATGATCTACCCTGTGTGATGTAAAATTGGTTATGCTCATTATAATTTCATATTCAGCGTTTAGTTATATTGTTTTTGCGCATATTTTTATCATAACTTCACAATTATTGTAGTTTTGTAGTATTATTGCTTATGATATCCTTATTTTTTTTTGGAACATTAACCCTCTATAACTTGAACAGTTTTGAATATAGAATTTTTAATTTTTACACAATGAACCAGTAGCGAGATATCAAGAGCTCAAATTCCAATTACATCAATGCATTGCAAACTTCAACAGCAAAATTACGAAAAGAGTAAATAAATAAGCTTAAGAACCTCTATAACCCTGTGTGCATAGGCCTAATTGTTAAATTGAATATATTTTTTTTTCATTTTGTATAAATTTGATATATCTTTATGGAATTTAGATAATCAAGGAGCTTGTGCACCACGCACTCATAGCTAGGAGTGCCTGTAAGCAAAACAGGAGAAAATGGTGGTACCATTGAGTGCATATAGCTGCCAATAAATAAATTTCATTCAATAAAAACATATGAGATCGTATTAAAGGTAATATATAATCAGTTAGCAAGTATTTTTCAATGTTCCATTTCTCTCCAAATGCTGGCTATCATGGACTTCCAGTTTCTCTTAATTTTTTGTCATTTGTATTATAGGTCTTTGGCTGTTTTGTCTCCTTTAGCCACTTTCCTATTTCTTTGTTCTTCTGTTGCCCCCTTTTTCTTGATGTTTGTTTCGCCAAACTTAAAATTTACAATTTTCCATTCTCATCATATGCCCCAATATTGCAGGTTTATGTCTCCTGATGACTTGACGCATTCTCTTCTTTGTGTCCCTTCTTTCTAAATTTCTCTTTAACATTCTTTAAATACTTTGTATCGACAAATTCAATTATTTTTTAATAAACTTTTCATTCCATTAAATAATAGTAATCATGACAGTTTTGTCATCATATTTAATGTAATTTACATTCTGGTAACCAAGACTCACGCAACTCACTTTTTATGATAGCCTTATTATAAATGCTACAATTGAAATGAAGCTGGGGACATCACAGAGTATGGACCATGTTTCAACTTCCTGTCCCACAAATTACTCTATTACTCTTCGGTTCATATTGCGGCCTATTTAGTACCTAGCCTTTTGCATGATAAAAAAAATAAATAAAATTATTCTACGGGAAATGTAAATACAGGGATTCGTTTTTAGTTCAGTTGCTTTTCTCAGACAGCATTTTGGGTAGCATAAATACCTTAGTACTACGCTATTGTTGAGAGTGGTACATTGATTATTGAAAATTTTATGGCGTCATTTTTGGCAACAGACTGCTCAGTAGAAAGTGTTAGTACTTGAATAGGCTGGAATAATTTGTTACTCAGCCCAACTCTTTTGCCCACGCAGTAGGCTTAGTAGTGAAGCATTGAGAAAGCAGTGTCATATGATGCTCAAGACTGTCCTCTTAATTAGAGGATGGCTTCATGGTAATGAAACCATATACTACCCAAAACTTCTCCATTTTGAAGCAACCTGTCATAAGATAAGGCAAAGGATAGGCTATTCAAAATACCACACTGTTAAAAAACCGTAATTTTAATCCTAAATTCTCCGTAAAAAAAATAAATACTGCTTTTAGCCGTATTTCAGTAAAAGACAGGTGACCATAATTTTTACCATATTTTGTTATTGACTTCTACGGGTTGGTGACCGCAGTATCACTCCTTAATGTCAATATATCAGTTATTAAAATGGCAAATGCCTGGCAACATTTATTCCAGGATGTTTACCGTTTTTTAAACAGGACAGAATCGTGTGCATCTCTGGACAAAGAGTCTGAACCCATTGTTTATTCAGGCTTACACCCCTGTCAAAACGTGGGCACTTTTTTATTCAAAGCCATGAGTTACTCAAGACAATTTTACAGCAGAGATAGATAGATCAGTGACAGAAGATGGGCCTATTAAGGGAGCAAAACTGTATTTTACTCATGACTATTCTCCTATAGAGGCAAAAGTTACAGTGGCATAGTTTAGGTATTGCAAGGAAATGAAGCCAAACACTACTGAGGAACAATTTCCTGCTGATGCAGATAACTCAGTGGTAGAGGGTGGGCACTACAAGGGAGAACACCCATAATTTTCCAAAACTATTTCCATGTCGAGACAGACAGCTCAGTTGCAAGAGGTGTCAACTTTTAGGGAGCTGATGTATGTGCTATTTGAGACTACTTCCTTGATGAGGCAAATAGCTCAGCGGCAGATATCAACACTTTTAAAAAGCATACTGCATAACCATACGTTACACAGTGCCGGAGGATGTGATATCTGTAGGAGATAAGGACTATGTTATGCAGGTCTAGTCTCCTGTTGAAGCACACACCTCATTACCGGAAGTAGGCAATTACAAGATGCAGAAATATATGGGCATCAGGTCTATTCTCCTTGTCATTTAAATATCTTAGTGGAAGGGGTTGGGGGTCTTCAAGAACTGGAATCATATTATATTCAGGCTTACTTTCATATTGAAGTAAATTATTTGGCTCACTGATAGGGGATGGGTATATTGAGGAAGCAGATTCATGTTACTCAAGACAGTTCTCCTATCAAGACAAATAAATAAGCGGCAGAGAACGAGTTTTTTGATCGAGAAAAAATATTACTTAGAACCATTCTACTATAAAGGTAGACTGGATATTTCCAAGTAGTGGTACCATGTTAATCAAGACCACCTTCCTTCTGAGCAGACGGTGCAGTAGTAGATGGTGGATTCTACGAGGGTGAAAACCCACAGTTTCAAAACTTATTTCATGCGCAGACAGGCTACGAGTAATAAGGGTAGGATCTTCGAGAAAGTTGAACTCTCCCTTAGGCAGACGGCTCACTGGCCGTAGGTGGATACTTTGAAAAAGCAGGAGCGTACATTTCTCCCGTCTACTTTCCCATCGAGAGAACTTCTATTGTAGCAAAATGAGAACAATTTAAAGGAACAGAGCAGTACATGCCTCATGACCGCTCTCCTATCCATTTCAAAAGAATAAAATATCCCGGAAAAAGGATCATGGGAAGAAACAGGTGGCCAAACGATACACATTATGGATAACTGCTTTGCAGTAAGTGATAACCTTGCCCTCTCCTAGAACTGAACACAAGTTACAGAAGTAGTATCTGTACGAAAGGGATAGTGAAACCCCATTTCAACAGAGTGTATAGTAGTTTAACAGATGAATTATTTTTGATGGTGCTATATCGAAGATATAGACAACAGACAAAGACAAAAGCTTAGCATTTAATGATAATGATAATATTAAGAAAAAGATACTCACTCAAAGAATAGGTAAAAAGGTTATTGATATCCTAAATTTACAAGTTGTATCCAAAGTGTTAAATTCTTTAGGTCCAGTTTTATTCATTTTATTACATTTTTGAAGTCTTATAAATACCCCGAATTTCCAAAATCATTGACAGAAGTGATTCAGTAAAATTTTAATGATACGAAGAATAAAAAGAAAACAGGTACGGCCAATAAAATCAGTCTGGAAAATGAAAGAAAATTAATATAAAGCCGTGAATCATGAGAAAAAATGTAAATAGAACGAGGGCTACATTTGATCGAAAATATCCCTGACTAAGAGCAGGAAAAAAGGAAGTTCTTGAAACAAGTACATGCTATTCATTAAACTATGACTGCTCCATTTATTAGGATTTTATGTTTTTATGATTAAATAAAAAAAATATTCAAGAATTATAAAAAGTAATTTTTGTTTTTAACATTTTATTTTCTCTTTCTTTGCAGGTTAAATAGTAATTTTGTTTTTAACATTTTATTTTCTCTTTGCAGGTTAAATAGTAATTTTGTTTTTAACATTTTATTTTCTCTTTCTTTGCAGGTT
>NC_090745.1:92891700-92896700 GCF_036898095.1 Palaemon carinicauda
CGTGATTCCGTTCGTTAATTTTACTAATTATCTTTTAAATAGCGTATGTATTCACATTTCTGTCTTCCAGAAAATGGTATGTAAAATGTTTTGCTTAGATTTTTAGAAAGCCTATTCTAGACTCTTAGTACTTTGATTGGGAGATCAACTGGTTAAATTCTAACTGGCGTCTCGGCTACCTTAACATTTGAGAAGGGACAGATTCTGGATATTTAGCTTCGGAAAAATAATTGATTCCGAATTATTAGGTTCCAGGAAATAACTAACTCTATGCTAAGGCTAGGAGGTAGGATAGAATCAGGTCAGTAAGCGTTAAAGATGATGACGAATCTGAACGAACGCTCATATTTTGAGATAAAAGCGAATCCAGATACTTAAATTTTGAAATGAATGCAAATATCTATACATGTTTGTATTTTTATCCAATATATATATATATATATATATGTGTGTGTGTGTGTGTGTGTGTGTGTGTGTGTTGGATATATGATATAATTATATATATATATATATATATATATATATATATATATATATATATATATATATATATAGTATGTGTGTGTGTTTTTTTTAAACGTATGCAGTAGTTTTTTTTACTGTTCAGGTTTTGATGAATGACAGATACTGTATTCTTTTTAACCGTCTATTTTTGTCTTTCCAATTTCCTGTAGTCCATCTTCACTTCCAGGCTCGAAGTTTGCAAGATGATGAAGGATATCCATCATGATGGTATTTCTTTAATTGTTTTCCATTAGAGTCTTTGCCCTGAACTTAGTTCATAGTTATGGGAGGCATAGTAACTTAGATAATTTAACGTCAAAACTAGGTCATTACTAATAGGTTAACTGGTTGTTAGGATATTGAAATTGCCATTGAAATATGCTTAATGTATAAGGTTAAATCATATCATGAATTGATGAAAAATCTGTAATATAAATTTTACATATATTGGCCTGTAAATGAATATCATGACATGGTTGAATATAAACTTGTGAATTCACGATGAAAATTTTTATAGTCAGAAGGAAATATTTCACATATTTAAGAAATCAAGGATGAAAAATGGATAAAATTTTGTTTACAATTTCTAGAAAATTTCCACAACCTTCATAAAATTCGACGAGGGCTTCATATTTATGATGAATGTGGTTTCAGTCATTCTCAAGGTCTGGTTTATCTATGTATTGTATTTTCACGCATTCCATAAGTTTCCTTTTTGTTGTCTTTTCCCACCATATATATTTGAAGGTTATTTTTTATTGATCTGGTTTGAATGTGTATGAGGAATTTTATGGTATATGTGATATGTCTGATACATTGAGGGGATTTATATTCTTTCTTGAGGTATTAGTTTTTAATTCATACTAATATATCGCATGTAATTCTTACACTGTCTGGTAAAGATTAGGCATACCTATGGGGTCAATGAAGAAATCAACTTGCAGACAGAGAAGCTGGTTGATTTAGATAATTTAGTCGAGGGCTTTACCATGACTGAATTTATTTACATGAAATACCTGAAGCCTTGCCTAAGTTCGCAAGATTTTATGTTTCTTTATTTGCCTCCAATTTTTAAGTTTTTTTCTACTGCTGATTCCAAATTAATATTTTTCTCCATTCGGTCGTTAGATTTACAGCTAAATAAACCCACATCGCTTTCTCATCATTGAACTAATGTGAGTATCTTAATTTATTACATAAATCTCACGATGAGCCTTCATATCTAAACTCCCTTTCTAACCTTTCAATTTGCGATTCGGAGCCTATCTCAGATTCATTTCCAGATTTCCAGGCTCCGTCCCTCCTCTCTCCAGTCTTCGTCCCGTGACACAATCTGTCAGCGTAAAAGTGGACAGTCTGGACCCAGTTAGGACACCATTAACTCTCGTTTATGTAGAGCTCAGCATGGCACTCGCTATTTATTCTCTAGTTTTAGATCTTCTCTGCGACCCTCAACTATCTAATGGGGGCGATATGCCGGTAAATCGTAGCTATGACTGGCGTTTTATTGAGACGCATATGGGACTCTCTCTCTCTCTCTCTCTCTCTCTCTCTCTCTCTCTCTCCTCTCCTCTCTCTCTCTCTCTCTCTCTCTCTCTCTCTCTCTCATTGGCAATTGGCTTGTGAGGTTTGTTATATATCATAAAAAAACTTTTGTTTTTTTTTATTTATTGATACTTTTACTAATACTATTATTATTATTATTATTGTTATTATTATTATTGTTATTTTAGGTAACTCATACTTTTAAAAGCACGCTTGTAAATATCTGTCATTGTCAGAAGCCTAGGCTTGATGAAAATGTAATTGTTGTTATTAGTTAAACCTAATCAAAGGTGCAAGTATGCAGTAGGTTTATAGCATTTTCTATATATTTTCAGTAATCTGGTCCATTGATCTGTCATTTTATTACTAAAAGGAAAAGAAATCCTAGTGGAAAGAGTAATAAGTTTTTTTATATTCTCGTGTGTTTTAAAAATAATATTTTGCAAATGCATTTTTAATCGAGTCACAAAAATATGATATTCATCTAAAGTTAAAATAAAATACTAGAAGGGAAATAATGGCAGTTTCTAAAATATGCTGAAACGAATAAGATGAAAATGTACAATAAACTTCTTTTAACTATAATGCGAAACGGAAAATTCAGTATTTTTATTTTACCAAAACATGTCTTGCAAAGAACATCTGTTATGCATCAATATTTTTTCATATTACATTTTTTTTTATCAAATTCGTCAATGATTACTTTCCTATTTATTCATATAGTTTGTTTATATTTAGGTTTAACTTTCCCCATTTTACTAGGTGTTATGTTGGCGATAGTATATTTTTCATTACATTAAAGTAAATATATTTAGTGTCCAAGGGGAGATATTTTTTTTTTTTTCAAATATTTTTTTCGTATGTTTTTAATGGTTGATGAAGCATTATAAATTTTCATGTAAAGGAAATTACTCGCACTGCATGAATGCATTGCCGCATAGGGTGATTTGGTTTGAGGATATGTTTACAGTATATTACCCACGTAGGTTAGTCACTTGAACTTTAAACTATTACTGTTTATACTCTATCATCTTGCCATTAAAATTCCAATCAAATGTTAGTTCTCTTTCCACTTTCTTTCATCCTTTCTTAATTCTTAGTTTGTTACTTTGTTAATTACTAAATTTATGCTTAATTCATCGGGTAGCCAGAACTCTATAGTTTTGAAGCTGATCTGAGAATACTAGTATAAAGTTCTCACTTAGTACAACCAAATGTCAGTGAATTGATGAAAAATCAGTAATATAAACATATTGCTTTTCCCGGTGCAATGAACTCAATCAATACCAACCCCCTCTACCTCCTTCTCACAGAGCTGACATTTATATCCTTGCTTTGCATATTTACTGATGGTTGTCTGTCTTAAAATAAAGTCGTAATAACATTGCTTATATTGAGTATCATATTCACAGAAGTTCAATGTACGGGTCAGGGTTTGAAACTTTACCTACCGAAGTCTGCTGAAAGAGAAAATAATTGTGTTCACAACTAAAAGAACTCTTAAAACCTAAGGCTACAAATAGTAGAAAAAAAAAACCCTCAGATTTGGAGAAATATTCGAGGCGTCTACCTGACGTGCCTGATACAGCCAATGATATCTAAAAAAAACTGTAAAGATCTAAATAAATGTGAAAGGTACCTGTTACATATGTAGTGGTAACGTAGCCCTTGACCATTTCCTATATCCCTGGTGATTCGGGTCCGTCGTGAGAGAGAGAGAGAGAGAGAGAGAGAGAGAGAGAGAGAGAGAGAGAGAGAGAGAGAGAGAGAGAGAGAGAGAGAGAGACCTATGTTCTTTCCCCCCAAAAAAGGAACGTTTCCCAGTTGCCTTAATAATTTAGTTACTTTATCTTAAGAAAAACACTTCCAAATCCCAGAGTGATTCTTCACACTAGGATGTATATGGTAATTTTAAAACATTACTAACAACAGAGATTGATTTCCTATAGTTCGAGGAAATATAGGACCCTATTTTTTATCGTAAAAAAATAACCTGACCCATTCCTAAAAAGCAATGATAAATTCTATCAATGCAACTTTCTTCCTTTCTTCTATTATGCGATATGATTGTTTTTTTTTATCATTTTTGTTCTGATTTCGGAAATGATTCTTTTCTCAACGTAGAAATCTTACACTTTTTACTCTGCCTTCACTAATTCGATACGCTATCAAAATTTGAATATCCGAAAGGGTTACGACAATCACCATTCTTAAGCATCATATTTGAACAAAATTTATTAAGCAATTTATAGAGGATAAAGCTTTTTTCTTAATCGTCCTTTTGACAGTCTATCTAGTACTGTTCTTTACATTTTCCATCTTAAAAAACATACAATTTTACAAAGCATCAGAAAAAGAGATGATCCTTTTCATTGTTTTCTTATTATTTAAACATCTTTTATTGATTAAGTGTTTCATACGTTTCTCTCTTCTCAAACGTTTTGAATTCCCCTTTCTTCTTTAAAAGCATCATTACAACCTTTTAAACTAGGCCCACTAAGGATTTTTTTCTGTACTCCAACGTTGTGCTACTTTTGCCACATTCATTTTAATCGTGTATTCTGCCTCTTGGTAGATGGTAGTTAAACTTCATGCTTATTTTTATAATCTTTCAGCACGTGTAAAGCCACATTTTTACAATTTTTACAAAGAAAACGTTTATTGAATCACTCATACACGCATATATATATATTATATATATATATATATATATATATATATATATTTAATGTTTGATTGAATATATGTATTATGTATATCTATATACGTATGTATATTTATTTATTCAAACAAGCCAGAATGAAATTTAAATATACTGTATATATATATATATATATATATATATATATATATATATATATATATATATATATATATATATATATATATATACACAGTATATTTAAATTTTATTCTGTATATATATATATATAAATATATATATATATATA
>NC_090745.1:92899200-92909200 GCF_036898095.1 Palaemon carinicauda
ATATATATATATATATATATATATATATGTATGTATGTATGTATGTATATACATACATACATACATACATACATACATACATACGCACACCTTTTAACGCCTTAGAAGGATAAATAATGGTAATCTTGTTGCAAAAAAAAAGCTTTGAGGAATTTCTTTCAACTGGAAATGCAAATGAGATTTTCTTTAACAAATGCATAATGTCAGTTTACATGACTGTTCCGACGGTTTCCTTACAACCATGAAACGAGAAACAAGTTATTGATGTTTTTTGTTATCTCAAATTGCTTAAATATTCAAGTAACTGAATATGAATGGAATATACAGAGAAAAATAGATAGGGGAGTGTTTGTGTATATATGTATATATGCACTGATGCATAATAATAATGGTCTCTTCTACATCGCCACTCCTGATGTTTAAGAGTCGGTCCTTTTCAGAATTTAAATTTTTGGTCTGTATCCCTCTACATTTTTGTGAGTTCATGGAACTTGTTTTCATACAAAAAGGATATAACATTAGTCTATGTGGTTAGTGTTCTAATTTTCTTCCACTATTTAAAAAAAAGCAAAACTGAAGGTTCTGACATCCGAACGTATGGAAGTAGCTTTACTGCGGAATTTTCTTTCCCTCAAGACAAAAAAGAAATTGTGTATTCAGCCTACATTTATGTCACTTATTATCTTACTTATTTAGTCTGTTTCAAATTTACAATTTCCTTGCTATAATTTGTTTTTGAGTAGCGATATTCCAATGTTTGAAATAATAGTCTGTCAGTACTAAGTAATATCCTTCTTACCATAAGTTGATATGTTTTTGTATGTTCTTGACAACTATTCCCTTTATAAGACAGTCAATCCATCTTTAGTTATCAAATTTTCCTTCTCTGTCTTCTCCGGAAAATATCCTACAATGCTTTTTGCCATTGATGAATGTGATATATAATTAAATGTGTTGTAGTACATAGTTGAAGATTTTTCCTATGTCTACTGCCTCGCTTTGTGCTATAACAAGAAGTCAAGGTCATTCTTGCATTTCGTCTTTATTTCTATTTTATTATTTTAAATGGATCATCAATCTTAATTTCCTAAAGTCACCAAGAATCCTTAGGCCATCTCTTTTATGCCTCAGTTATTCCTTCTGATGCCCCAACTAAAGATGTAAGTCTGGAAGAATGTTGCCTGGTCCAACAGAAAGTCTTTAAAGCCAAACTCATTTATATATATATATTTTTTTAAGATTCTGATGTTGTGTAATGATATCTTTTCCAGTGGCTATATTATATATATATATTATATATATATATATATATATATATATATATATATATATGTACATATATATATACATATATATATATATATTTATTTATTTATTTATTCATTTATGTATTTATTTATTTATTTATTTATTTAAACACACGAATGGCTACAGGCTACGAGGGTAAAAATACAGGTTACGGATTTCAAGGATATTTATTCGTAACAATATTTTTTGGTATTATCATAACTGATTAAACACAAGAGGATATCTTTCTTTTAGAATTTATTTCCATTGCTTACATTGTCCAAGTCCGTCAAGTAAGCGTTTCTGCAGCTTCATTAACTGAAGTCGAAGTGCTTGCTGATATAACCACTCGCATTTTGGTGACCAATTCAATTCCCCATGTTGCTGAAAAGATAATTCAATGGTAATTTAGAATATGTAATCAGTGTTGTTTTCATCATTATCATTAATATCATTTTTATCTTTACATAATTTTATGAGAATTTACTATAAAGAATATATATATATTTAGTCGTTTCCCCTCCACCGTCTCTGTTTTGATGTAAGAACGAGCAGCCAGGCTTTTAATTTGAGTCTGTGTGCACCATAGTAACTCGGTTGGCAACATTGAAGTATATAAATCACTCGAGCCCCACAAACGACTCCACTGGCATTTTAGCTACAAGTTACTCTTTCCTAACAGTTGTTTTTCTTTGCTTCTTTAGTTTCTTTCTTTACTTGTGTTGTTGTTTTCCCCCAGTCGTGTCCGCCTGCTCAATGCGAAAACAAAGAGACGGCTGAATTACATTCTTATTTGCTCCTGATTTGAATTCTTTGAAGAAAATAAATGATCTGGATATGGCATCATCCTTCTGAGGAACGTGAGGCCGAAAGGGTTCTCTGTCAGAAGCCCTTTTTAATTATGTCCGGGTCAGATTTTCAACAAGGGGAGCGAGACACAGAGGAAGAAGGGGGTAAGGAAGAAATAAAAATAAAAAGTTGAGGTTGAGTGATATATGTTCGTGTTTTCATAGATTGGTATAAATAGAAGGATTGGTACTCGAGTTTCTTTTTTTAGTAACCGTGGACCTTTGATTTTAATGTCGGCAGGAAAATGTAATTATGAACATCACAGAGGGACAATAATTGGCCCCATGCTGGCCCACCATGGTCCTTCTGAGTTGTTACTGGCTTCGTTTTGACAATGGTAGAATGCGAGCTATTTTCCTCAGAATCTCATGGATGTTTCTTCAAGATCCCTATGATGACGATGCTTATTAACGAGAATAAATGTGACCAGTACTAAACATCTCCCTGTGGGAAATATGCTTTTCTGTTGAATATACTAATGGCTATTATTTTCATAAGAAAAATGTGTTTTATTTTTAAATCCCACAAGATTTCATTTATCGGTAATTTAATCGTGGCCGTAAATAGAAATATTTTGAAGAGTTTTCGAGAGGCATAGATAGTATCATATTGATAACACTCGGGTAGAAGTACAGTATATTTTCTTAAAATTTTGAAAATTTTATAAATATTCCACTATTGAAATCGCCCCGTAATATCTGCCTCTATTTCCAGTGTAAAGTGTGTTTATCTTGATACGCTGGTCGTTTTTTGAGGGTGTTTTTCATACCAAGCTTTATTCATTGCCTCTCTGTCATTACTCCTTTTTAATTCCTTCCTCGTCCCTTTGCGAAAGAAGAACCAAGAGAGGAAGGCGAAAGCGAAGAGCCTTATAGCAATAAAAGGCCTCGGGATGGTTGGCATTCCATTTGGCCTGTCTCTGAAGGCCCTTCTGCGCATCTCTCTCTCCTTGTTACTTAGCAAAACATTTAGCAGCATTCCAACATCTAAGAGTCCCTGAGAGTGGGGAAAGTTCTAAATGGGTAATAAAATTGACCAAGGGCCTCTAGACAACTCAACATAAAGTTTAAATGTGCGTGGACCTCTCCCATGTAACAAATAGGTGTTGAATGTCGACGTGAATGGGGTCACCTCTCAGCAGCTCCATTGAAGTATTATTCTCAGGGAGCCAAATGCAGAGTGTTTTCCTTTGCTGTTATTGTCGTGGTTTTGATTGATACTATTTTTTTTAATGTCACTAATTCGGTGATGCTTTCCTAATGATTGATGGGATGGGTTAAGGAATATTATTCATGCCTAACAGCGATATTTTTTGTAATAAGGATATTGATGATGTTGATAATAATAGATGTTTTTGTTGTTGTTGTTGTTGTTGTTGTTGTTGTTAATATTATTATTATTGTTATTATTATTATTACTCAATTGATAATCATTCCTAGCAGAAAGGAGATTTCATGGTCTATCTTCACTTTTATATAATTAGTTTAACTTATCTAACGAATGTTTGTAAGCTAACAAGTAAGAGTTATTATTATTATTATTATTATTATTATTATTATTATTATCATGGTCCCTGCAGATATTATCAGCAATATTATTGCAAATGCAATTATTATTTTTAAAATCCTGAATACCTTGAAAGTACGATTTTTCCACAAGAGTTAATGTTCATTAACCTACGCGACCTTACCAGCACAGAAATGATAAACATTTTTTTGCGAACGCGCATAAGCATATATATATATATATATATATATATATATATATATATATATATATATATATATATATATATATATATATATATACATATATATATATATACATACTTATATATGTGAGTAATATATATATATATATATATATATATATATATATATATATAATGTATTTATATATATAATATATATATATATATATATATATATATATATATATATATATATATATATGTGTATATGTGTGTGTATGTATGAATATAGGAATTAATTGTTTTTTTTATCACCCTACTACCCCTTTCTCCCTCTAAAAGGAAAAAAAAAGCGATCATATAAAAAAAGATTTTTGCATTTCCTCAACGGGACGGCGTACAGGATGCGTTAAAAATAAAATCCATCAGAGAAACGGCCGTTCGGGAGGTGCTTGATGCTTGCCTCACGTTTACATGATGGAAGCTCTTGTCGTGAATGGGGATAAGCTGTAATTGGCACGTCCGACTCGGTTTTATTGGCAGAGTGGCCACAAACCCGAAACGGTCACAAACCCAGATTGGGCCCGACTCCGCCGCCCCGAAGCGAATGTTGCCTTGATGGGGAATCACTTATACTTGGGAGGAGCCTCCAAATGGAATATAGATTGCTCGGATTTGCTTTGGAGGTGCACTGTTGAGATGGTTGGGGAAGGGAGGGGGGAAGCGGTTCTCTCTCTCTCTCTCTCTCTCTCTCTCTCTCTCTCTCTCTCTCTCTCTCTCTCTCTCTCTCTCTCTTTTGATGATAATGATGTATTTCACTTCTGTCAGTTTCTAAATGGAATAGCCTGTTCAACTAAAAAAAAGAAAGTCGTAATGAAATTCCCTAGGGTTTAATCTGTGTATGTGCATATCTTGCTAAATATTATGACGGGTCGCGTACACTAGATTAGTATAAAGATCATCACGAAGATATATTCTTGATAAACATTGCTACGGCAACATCTGTTACAGTGGCATTATTTTTGACTCTCATTTTCTTATGTGTAGATGTTGGGTGTGTTTATTAATTCATTATAACATATTTTTTCTCCCTCTTCATCCTCACTCCCCTCTTCTGCTCTCCTATTTTACTGTTGAGTAGCTTGAAGACCAGTTCTTTGCCTTCATTATTTTTAAGGTCTCATACTGCCATAAGTTTAGTTGGTCTTATTTACTGTATATGTATTTACAATCGTTCATTTTTATCGCAAGGAAGCTACAAGTGCCAGATAGCAATTTTTACTCCATCCCTTCCAAAAAGAAAAAAAAAATAGAATTGAAATTTGATCTTAGTCACTCCAGAAAAGTAAAACTATACATTACAGGAAGAAGCTTCTTTAACCTGAGTGTTTCCGGACAAGTGTCCTATTTATTCCTTGTAAAGAAACTTGTGTGCGCCTCACAGATGCAAACATCAAGTTTTCTGTGCCCAATTTCTGGATAAGTGTCCTATTTAATCATTGTAAAGAAACTTGTGTGCCCCTCACAGATGCAAACGCTAAGTTTTCGGTGCCCAACCTTATAGACATCTGTAGGAAACGCTTTTCCTTTTATGACCTTGAAGGTCGTGGGATGAGAAGCTTTGTGGCGAAAGGTCATGTAGAAGTCAGGTCAGCAGTCACCTTTCGTGTCAAGGAGTGGAAGGTGTTGATGACTTGGAAGAAGTCCCACCGGATATGGAAACCCAGGGATATCTTCTTCCCATATATTTCTTATTCAAAGATTTCTAGTAACAAAATTATCAAATTATGAGTGATGAATATTGTACAGATTTTGTTCTTTGAACGATTGTTGTTTTCTGTTATTATATGGATGAGATGCCACATTTTAAAATGCTAAATGCATTCAGATAAAATTGTTCATATGTGAATTTGAAAATAAAAATAGAAATATCCGATGTCCAATGACAAGGGCAGAGGATCTCCAATTAATCATAGTGGCGAGTTCCTAATTCCGATAGTTTTATCATTCGTTTCTATGTGTAGTCGTGTGAATTCATATTTACAATTATTTTTAAACCTAACAAATTGTCCAGTACCGATCACAAAATTTTTTTAATGCCTATACAAAAGAAACGATACTAAAGATAAAATTATTAGCGAATTCCAGCTTCAATTTCATTCAATAATTACGCAATTATAAATGAGAAAATAGTGGAAATCCCTGGTATAGACAGCGTCCTTTCAAATCTGATTAACACGAGGATATACGAAAAAGATTGTGTATTTAACCTTAATATTGTGTAAATGTGAATTAAATCGTTAAAGATACTCTCTCTCTCTCTCTCTCTCTCTCTCTCTCTCTCTCTCTCTCTCTCTCTCTCTCCTCTCTCTCTCTCTCTCTCTCTCTCTCTCACGTACCATGTAGTAGTGGGTTGCTGCTGTATCTAATTTATTCATTTTATTTTTCATTGATAAATGGGAGATTTCTCAAGAATTTAATTGGGTTCGGTGTTCATGGAAAGTTTCTTTTAAAGACAAATTGCTATGCAAGAAGTATCTGAAAGTGTAGTGATCTTGAAAGATGAATCTTAGTAAAATGAAGGAAAACCATTGTAGGTTAATTCAGAATGAATGTATACTGAAATTATCAAATGGTTTCATAACAAGGAAGATGCGTTATATAGGTTTATGGAGATTCCGGTCCGTCAAATTATTATTAATTATTATTTTTATTATTATTAATATTATTGTTATTATCATTATGATTTTTGTTGTTATTATTATTTTTATAATAATAATAATAATAATTATTATTATTATTATTATTATTATTATTATTATTATTATTATTATTATATTCGGTAATGTCAGGGATCAGGTATCGAAATTCTAAGGCGTTTACCTTTCTCCAGGAACAACAATGAATGTACACATTTTTCATAAGTTAAATTTAAACATATAGTTAAAGAAATGCATTATCCCAGACAGGATTTTTTTAATATAGCCATCAATACATCGTATGTAATTCGTTGCATAAAAAATATGTTAAATGGAAATGCATTCTTGCCTTTGTGAATAATGATGCCTGTTTCGTGTAATTTTTAAGTCATAATTGGAAATGGTTGGGAGTGAATTCAGATTAGATTATATTTGCAGATAATATAGGACTAATTGGAAATACCTTAAATAAGCAGCAGATTAGAATTCGTTCATCTGTTTATTTTTAAGTTATGGTAATTTAAATTTAAATTTTCTGAGGACTCAAAAACATATTACACTTCAAGAAATGATAAATGTGAATAACTTGTAGATGCAAAATAGTACCACCTTCAGGAATATAAATCTAAGAATTATTATTGTGCAAACAAATGAACACTTCTGTTTCAGGCTTTAAACACAATAGTAGAAAATTGCAGAGAAAATAGGAGACATCTTTTAAATTGATAGTTATTGTAGTTCCTGTTGCAGCCATTTGGTGGTGTTTACAGAGCGCTGCTCAATCGACGTGTAAACTTATCACTTTGCTTCGATTTTTTTTCCTGTTTTCTCCAACGTAGTTGAATATGATACTTTCCTGAAATGGACGCAGTTCGATGCAATTCTCAAAATGTAGTTTTAAGTGAACTCTATGAGTTATTAAATAAAGAGAATGTGATTGAAATGTAACATTTCATTGAATTATTTGTAACTATTATTATTATTATTTTTTTTTTGTAATATTAAATCAGAAATTGTTTTTGTAGTGTTCATCTTCGTCATCAAGTAATTAAAAATTTACTTTTTAAGAAAATATCAGGAGGAATCTCAGTTTCATAGGAGAGAGAGAGAGAGAGAGAGAGAGAGAGAGAGAGAGAGAGAGAGAGAGAGAGAGAGAGAGAGAGAGAGAGAGATGTTTGAAAATCTTCATGACGGCCCATCGAGTCCAAAAGCATATAAGGATGCAGGAAGTACCTTACGGAAGTAAGAGGAGTATATTTTGGAAAGGGGAAGAAGATGGGGAGGAGGATTGTTACGCAAAGAGTGGGGATGAGGTTGGGGACGAAGGGAAAGACAGGGGTCCGAGAGAGAGAGATCAACTTGGTGTCTGTTTTCACGGCAGCCTTCTTGGCGGTGAATCTCAGGATTTTCACTGGCATAAAAAGACGCCATTAAAAGTCGACGGCGTCGGGGAAATCACTTCATTGGCACATAGTAAACGTTCCCTCAACGATTCATAAATTAAACGTTTACCAAAACAACCGGTTGGCAGGTAGGGTTAAGAAATGGCCGGGATGTTGTTAGGTTGTTTATGGAAAATGAACCCATAATTTGGTCGTTTTATTACGAAAATTAATTTTACAGATCAAAACGATTTAAAAGGACACGCTCGGTATTTTCGACCTCAACTATACTCCTGTTGGAGTCAAATATTTTCCTTTCGTAATTTTTACACCATGAAGATTTTTTTTTTTTTTAAAAACCAAAAAAAAAAAAAAATAAATAAAAAAAAAATAAACATATTTCCAAAATAGTGATGTACTCGAATTTGAATCTAATTCCACTTAGGTTGTTTATGGAAAATGAACCCGTAATTTGGTCGTTTTATTAAGAAAATTAATTTTACAGATCAAAATGATTTAAAAGGACACGCTCGGTATTTTCGACCTCAACTATACAGGAGTCGAATATTTTTCTTTCGTGATTTTTACACCATGAAGATTTTTTTTTTTCAAAATACAGAAATAAAATAAACACATATTTCCAAACTAGTGATGTACTCGAATTTGAATCTAATTCCACTAATGCAGGGATGATCTTGAGGAACCCTTGAAGCTTTTACAATATTACCAAGGGTTTCTGGGTACACTATTTGACTATTAATGAATAAGGGTCTTTGCAAACCGCATTATGACATTTTAGACCCCAGTGGTCCAGTAGAAGGAATTATTATTAATGCACAACTTTTATTCTTTTTCACTCTTCATGCTATGACTCTGCTGGTCTTACACTACTCCCATAAAAATTCTAGTCTCCAAGAATTCTTACATTTTCTTGTGTATGCACACAAGCGTACACGCATACATAATGTGTATATATTTGTGTGTTTTGGGAGAGAGAGAGAGAGAGAGAGAGAGAGAGAGAGAGAGAGAGAGAGAGAGAGAGAGAGAGAGAGGGGGGGGGGATTTCCATCTTATTTGTAATTAGAAGACTCTCAAAAGTAATCTTTACTGAATATTTTTTTTTACTCCAAATGTTACAGAAAAGGAACTTTGTCCCCCATTGTCTTTTCGCCAATGAAGAAAAGGTGTTATTTATAAACAAGACTATACTAACCCGTAAATAATCTACATTTTCAAATGTAATATTCGTTATAAATCTGTCTTCCGTTTATTTTCTACTGTTAATGAAGTTTTGACACAGTAAAATCATGCTGTGAATGCATTATGATATATTAGTTTATTCTTCCAAATTTCTTGTTTTTGGAATTGGGGCCGATCCCTTGAGGATTTAGTGAATCTTTAATATATTTCCTAATGAAAGATAATTAATTCAACTTATTTAAACATATAGCCCAGTTTTCAATCAGCGGATAAATGCCAATCAAATCTCCAAATAAATATTCCTCAAATAAATTAATTTAGGTACTTGATAGAAAGAGCCAATTGCTCCTCATACAAAAGGAAAACTCCAACCCAAATTGTCATATATAATTAAGAAAATAATGCATTATTGAGATCGTATGAAATCATAGAAGAGACAAAAGTGAAACTGAAGATGAAATTCAAATCTATGCAAGCAGAATTCAACATTTTCTTGGAATGCATTTAAAATTTTATGATCTCCAGTAAGAATGTTGGGAAGATGTTGCGTATTCCCCGAATTTTTTGTTAGCCTGTCTATCTGTCTTGTCAGTTCGCCAGATATGTGAAAGGTTTATCAACATACAACCATAAATATTTGAGGGAAAAGCTCCAAACCAAAGAAAATTTGACTTGCTTCGGAATTTTCCCTACTGATATGGATAAGTAAATGGATCTCGTTGGTGAAGATACTTAGCCTATTCATAAGAACTGATATTGACTAGTGTTTACTCTGAGTTCGTTTTCCTTCTAAAGTTACCATACTGCGTTTTTTTTTTTTTTTTTTTTTTTTTTTTTTTTTTTTTTTTTTTTTTTTAAATTGGACCCAATCAGTAAAATCTTGCAGCTCTAGG
>NC_090745.1:92914200-92924200 GCF_036898095.1 Palaemon carinicauda
TGAAACTACTCTACTTTGCAACTAGTGTGATACTTTGCTCCAAAGACTACTGTGTCATTGGTACCTATTTCATCATAGTAAGTCTGCATCTTAAGGTAGAGTTGCTCTAGAATATACCTCTTTAAACAGTTCAAGTTTTGAAGCAAAAGAAATGCCATTATTGCCAGCAAGCTTTTTGAAGAAAAAGCTAGTGCCTTTTCAGTTGTGCTCCTTAGATCATATGAGTGGAACCCTTTGCATTTCCGCTTGCTTTCCATCTGTGCATAGGAAACATTCAGGTATGAGGTGCTATAAATTTCAGATGTAGAAATTGCCATACACTTAGTCTAATAATTAATCAGTCCATTCTTCTTAGGTCAGCGGTCGTGCCCAGGAAGTTGTAGTTAATTCCAGTTCAGCTATCTAACTATATGTAATTAAATGTGAACAAAATTAGCTATATGTAGAAGTTACAGCAGATAAAATTTAAAATACTTCATAACTTTGCCATTATAAAGCGAAGTATATTTATCTGGTGATGAATAACATAGTAATTTTACAGCAAAGGGGTCTCTAATTTACGATTAACTTTTCCATTCATATGAAATTATTCTATATTTTCCTCAAGTCTACTGAGGTTAAATAATTGCCTTTCAGTGGCTAACACAAAGTGATTTGACATACCTCCCTATGCTAGGGGTTGAGGTAGCAATATAATTTGGCTGCAAACATTTATTGGATAATTGATTGTTATTATTATTGCATAGTTTCTATATGCGAGATGAAAAGAAGCTTCTGGTCATTTGTAGATATCGAAATTTGAGGTTTGGAATGATTTAACACAGACTATCAAGTCAAATTAGAATCAGAATTTCTACTTTGTAAAGATCACAAGTTCTAAGCTAGTAATGCCCTTTACCATGAGACTTGCGCTATTTTGAAATTCCAATAAATTACTTTCCGTATAGAAATAGTAATTTCTAAGATGTATTTTTATAAATAAATTGAACTAATTATTTCCTTAGTATCTTACATCTATTGCTGATATGAAAATTCACACAAAAACAATGTTTAGTGGGAGTCATTTGGAAAATGACAATCATGGGGAAAATATTGAATATTCATGATGGGTTAATATTCAGTTTATTTAAAGAAAAATATTACTTTGATTGTCCCCGAGGTGTTTTTGTCATTGTAAAATTAGCCTTAAGATCCCATTAGATGCTATTTTAGGAGAGAGATAGAGAAGGAATAGATTCAATTAATTTAGAGTTTTATACTGATTGCAATACTTATCTATAATATACTATTTTTATAAGCTTATAGACTCAATTTGGTATTGTTAGTGTTGTACTGAAACTTATAAAGCAACATGTCAAGTTTGTCTTTCACTGGAAACATCAAAGCTCTTTATATTTCAAGCTGAAGACGTAAATAGGAGAATACATTTTAATCTAAATGGATATTTTCCATATTTTACGACTAGAGAACAATAATAAAAATGGTACTAGAAGTTTTATTTTTGCAGTGAGTAGATTCGAGTATTCATCCTAATCTGGAGGTTAAATCAGTGGAACTCCAGAAGTTCAAACATATCGTAAATTCTTTTCTGTTGAATAGGTTGACATAAGTCTCATTTTGTAGTTTATAAATGGCTGATCTATTTTAACTTTCTCTGTTGGAGCCCCTGGACTTGAATTCTGATTTTGCAACCAGGGTTATAGTTTGACTGGTGATAAGAATAATAGTGATAATAATTGAGAAGAATAAGGCACACATTTTATGCCTGCTCCCCATACGATCATCGATGATTTTACTACATTTTTACCGGATTTTTCTAGAATTAGTCGTTCTAAGTTAACTTTTTTTTTTTTTTTTTTTTTTTTTTTTGCGAAATTTTTACAATATCAAGCTGTTTCTTCATGCCAGTTCTCTCCTAAAATGGCTATTTAAGGGCATCCTCAGATCCAAAGATAGATTACACTACAGCTTGGAAAATCTTTTAGAAAGTCTCTATTATAGAGTAAATCCATAAGTCCTTTAACCCCTCGCCCCAGGAAGAGGTGCGAGGCTCCCCCTCCCCCTATCACGTTTCTTTGGTCGAGATGGTGGCAGCGGTTAGGTACGAGTACTCGCGGTCTTCAGCTCCCAGGCTTGATATCGTCTTTCGCTTTCATTTCAGTATCTTTCTTTTTCTGTGTTTTTGAGTTGTCTTTAGAATATTTAAATAGTATTTAATTTCATGATTTGTCTTCTACATATGCTATTAAATGAGAATGGGCTATTCAAAACCATCATCATGTGCAATGTATATTTGATTATTTTACAAAATATATTGGTATTAGAAAGTGAATACACCAAACTACTCGCCTCATCTTATTGGTCCTCAGTCATTTGGTTCCTTAAATTTTTTGTTTAATTGCTCTGTAATATATCCATGTTCTGCCAACGGATTAGTAACTTTAGCGTTCGAAAGCACATTCTATTGAAGATTTTCTTACAGATATTTAAGATTTTCACTAAGCCAAAAAACATTTTCCAATACTTACCTACGAAAATTATGTAAGCAGGTGAAACAGAACAACTGTTATGTGTAAAGATGTAAAGTTGATGTAATGACTGAGTAATTACTTATGATTTGCATATTCAAGCTCATCTGAATGAATTAAAACCTAAATATAGTTCATCAAAAAGCGGATTGATTTTTCAGACACAAGTTGATGAATATTTCATATAAAGTTGTGAACCATATCGCCATGAGTAAGGAAATTTACTGGTTTTTTTTTTTTTTTTTTTTTTTTTTTTTTTTTTTTTTTTTTTTTTTTTTTCAAAATTAATTCTATTTTGAATATCAGGAAGACCTACCTTTTCGTTTAAGCGTGCATCTGTCTCTACCTAAAAATTATTATTAACGATTTTTATTTTTGAAACCATGAAAATGTATGTATTTCCATTACTGGGGTTGTATATATCATGTAAAGAAATAAAAGTTTATTTTGTGCACCCTCAAGTGACGAGTGATGGTATAGAAATACTATTTAGAGGTAATTTGCTGATATGTCCGATATAAGGTAATTACTGTTTACAATTTCTAATATAAATATATATATGTATATATATATATATATATTACCTATATATATATATATATATATATATATATATATATATATATATATATATATATATATACTGTAAGTATATGTATACATATATAGCCTACCGTGTGTATATATATATATATATATATATATATATATATATATATATATATATATATATATGATATATGTGTGTGTACATGTGTTTTTTAATTGAAATTTATCTCACGAATAATAATGAGGGAAAAATCCCGAGATAAATTCAGATCTCTACATCTGTTGAACTGAGCTCATTTCATAAGCTCTGACTGTATTTGCATTCGACTGGTAAACGAAATCTTATCTTTCCTAACTTTAAACATACTTTTATCTTGTTCAGATGTCTGTCTCTCATGCAGTGCATACATAATTATAATCAAGCCATATATCACATGCTTGTCAATAAAAAGAAAAACAAATTATTTAGGAAATGCAACAGATTTTAGAAACGATTTGACTTCCAAAAGAAATTTGATTAACTCACAGTAATATAAATTTATTTTTCATTTCATGTAATAATTTTGGGTTAAACAGAGTTTATACTAACTTTTTTTTCATTTCAATAATTTTTAAAAGCAAGAGGTAATTGATTTACTGGATTTTTTAATTTCCAAACGTAGAATTTCATATTTTTTCTACGAATACAAGAAATCAAAAAATATGCTGGGTTACTTTGATATTTCATGTAATCTTTTTTTTTTTTTTAGAAATGATAACTACATAACATATACACTAGTTTTTAGAATATTAGGGCTAATTGAATATTTAGTTCTCAGTCTTTACACGATATTAGCAGACTTCGTTCTGTTATTTGGTTTGGGCTTTTGTAGTATGTTATTTGCTAAGGCGTTCATAAATCTTTCTTCATCTAACCAATAAATATCTAGTTTTCTTTCATTTTATAAGAAGAAACTTAGGTAATATTACTTCAAGAAAATGGTAAGGATGTTATTCCATATAACCATATATGAAAGTGCCTATACAGTGACAGATATCATTTGATATTTTGGCAACTAGCATGAGAAAACATTCAGTTAAAACATTGACAACTTTTCTTACAGAATACCCAAGAAAGATATCGTGGAAGGAAATGTAAGGAGAACAGTTGTTAAAAACCTGGTCTTCTGGTCTAGAATGCGGTTATTACGTATAGAGTGACTACTCCGTACTCTCTCTCTCTCTCTCTCTCTCTCTCTCTCTCTCTCTCTCTCTCTCTCTCTCTCTCTCTCTCCTCTCTCTCTCTCTCTCTCTCTCTTTATCCCGTAGCCTATTTGGATTTTCGTTCGTAATTATTACAATAGAACCTGTGTTCAAAGGAAATATTTAGCATATGTTATCGGTATTATACTCAAGAAGTAACTATATAAACAGTTTTAGTTACATGTATCTCAATTATTTCTTTTACTATATATATATATATATATATATATATATATATATATATATATATATATATGTATATATATATATATATATATGTATATAAATTATATATATACATATATATATATATACATATATATACATATATATATATATATATATATATATATATATATATATATATATATATATATATATATATATATATATATTACAGCCGCTTCTAGCTCAATACAGGACAAAGGCCTCAGACGACATGTCCTTATTCATGTCTTGGCTTTTGCTAACTGCCGATTGATGATGGTGGGAAATTTTTGACTGATCGCTCGCAGCAAAGCAACCCTGTATGGGTGGCCTTGACCAACACAGCTTTACGGATCATGGTGATAGACAAACCCTTTTATTACGTTAAGGTATCCCGACTCATGCAGGGATACATACATATATATATATATATATATATATATATATATATATATATATATATATATATATATATATATATCTATACACACACACACACATATATATATATATATATATATATATATATATATATATATATATATATGTACACATGCATATATAAATTAGTGTTAGTCCCAGTATTATCCCCATAATTATTTTTTCCATAGCTTTTTGAATTGCAACTGGCTTATTTCCTAAGGCTTTAGTAAGGCTTCAAGTCTGTGAGGCAGAATTTAATACTGGTAAGACCATCTGATTATATATTCTCTTCTAGAGAAAGTGGCATTTTATTTTTCATAATCTCATATTGTTTACCAAAAGCTCTCCCTCCCATTTCTTTTAATTTCGGTTCATGTCCTGGGGACACTTACTGTCTATCCTAAGCAGGATATATATTTGTTAACAATCTCTAGACTCTTCTAGAGGTTCGTCAATAACCCTTGTCTCTGCATTATCAATGAATATTATCTTAGTTTTACTCATATTCATATCCAGTCCTACATTTCTGGTTTTTCTATTCAAATTTTTTATCATTTTATTATCCCATGGTTCACTAATTAGAACTATATTTTTAACAACTCAACTATATATATATATATATATATATATATATATATATATATATATATATATATATATATACTGTATATATATATTTACACACACACACACACACACATATATATATATATATATATATATATATATATATATATATATATATATATATATTTATGCGTGTGTGTGAGTGAGTGTGCGCTTGTGCGTGCTTATGTATTTGGTATATATAGACTAAGTCACAGTCTTTTGTTTGCTTGTGTTAATTTGCTTTTTCAAAATTCGGAATTACTTCTAAGGCGCTGTTGCAAGGCTTATAGCGATAGGTTGCCGAACTTGTATACTGTATATATTTTATTCGTATTGTCTTTAAGATTTATTTTCATTGTGAAATTATCCCTTCTTATTATGGTTATTAAAATGTTACTATACTAGTAATTACTTCACTTATGTTAATAACTTTAGGGCACTTTCAGAACTGTTTATTTTTTTCTTTTTCATTATAGAGTAAAAAACATTTTATTGAGTTTGAAATGTTTAAATATTACTAAAATAATAGTGGATCTTAGGCTTCCTTCCGTGCTTTATGAGAAGCATGACTGGTTTCTTGTACGAAAGAAATGGTTTGCAAAATAGAATAAAAAAGAAAAGTTGATTATGTCCAAAAATTTTATTTTCCGAGATTAAGGTCCTTATTAGGGATTATAGGGAATAGATTACAGTTGGCCTTCTATATTATTCTATTTTGTTTTATATATGTATAGATTTTTTATTTTATATACCACTGCACAAGTGGCGCACCTATATGTCAGTTATAAAACCAGTTGGAAATCTGACTCGTCGGCTAATCCAACACCAACGTTCCAAGACTTGGGTTGGGTTTTGAAGATTCACCCGATTACTTAGCCATTTTTACTTTTATTTATTAGCTAATTTATTTTGCGGGTTTGGGTTTGTTTTCATTAGCACTGGTTCCCATTTATTAATTTTTTCTAGATTGTAAGCCAAAGAATATTTTGCCCCAGTCTTTGGTATAATTTCCCAGTTTCGCTTAGTGTTAGTAGATTTAAGATCATTTGGTTAAAAATGTCTGAAATTAGGTACTTAACAATAACTGAAATTTGCAATCTCCTGATTAAGGAATTTGTAATGACAAATGCTTCCAATAGCAAAAAATCTCCCAGCTTAAAATGCCGAGTGACGACAAATAGTCCTTTATACTATCTATAAAGAATAAAGCAATTGGATTTCTGTAATGGTTTCCATACCCTGAGAAACAGATTTAACAGAAGGGTTGACATTGGGAGGAGAAAGATTTTTCAAGGCACCTTTGTTCAAGGCCAACAAGTGTCTCTGTTCAGAGGTTTAGCAATAGGCTATTTATGATTTCCTTGTTTTCAAAATGTCTCCATTAAACTACAGGGAATATCTATCTATATATATATATATATATATATATATATATATATATATATATATATATATATATATATATATATATATATATGTGTGTGTGTGTGTGTGTGTGTGTATGTATGTGCATGTGTATTTTGGTCCATATATTTTGCGTTCCTACAAATTGTTACTCTTTTTGTATCATTGTTATTTAGCTTAGAGGTTACAGTAACGTCGTTTAATGTTACTCTGCCAGAAATCTTACTGATTTTACAGATAAATAAAACCTATTTTGCTGTGCCATATATATATATATATATATATATATATATATATATATATATATATATATATATATATATATATATAATGTGTGTGGGCCTGTGTACGTAGTCTACAGTGTTACTCTAGGGGAGACAATATAAGGTTATTTCAATCAGTATATATGTTATGAATATTTTATACAAAAACTTTCTAATACGCTTAGGAGCAATTATAAATAGAAAACATAAATACAGAAGAACATTTTGTTTTCCGTCTTAATTGACGTGACAAGAGAAACTGCACGGCAGCAATTCTTTGCCTGGGAGTGGTAAGTTAGCCATTGTCGGGTCGTGGCAGGTCGAGGAGAGGTCGTATCAGGTCGGTCAGGTCGGAAGTAGGAGGTTCACAAACCTTGAGCTGCTATAAAAGCAATATCTGAAGGTTTATTTCCCGTTAATATAAGTTTTCAAAGACGAATGACGATTTTATTCCAAATCCTTGGCGTTTGTCCCATTTCAGTGATGAAAAGCGTAGCAGTGGCAAGTTTTAAAACTTAGCAAATGAGTGCTAGGTGTGCCAAGCCCCGCCCACTTTGCCAGGCTCGGCCAGCCATTGGCCGGCGCAAGCGGCCATATTGATTCGGGGCTTGCGGCTCACTGGCGGAGAACGGGAAGGGTGGCCAGGGCCTGGGTTTTCTGGAGCCATCTCCTGCTATGGCTCTCTCTCTCTCTCTCTCTCTCTCTCTCTCTCTCTCTCTCTCTCTCTCTCTCTCTCTCTCTCCTTCACTTTACATGTTCCCTCGGATATCATCTCAGAGGATTCTCTCTCATTTAATCTACTCTTTTTGACTGCTATTCGAAATATCTATTGTAAACAACTATGATTTTTTTTTTCAATTTAGCTGAATGACGTCGAGTTGCCAATTGGTTGTTTTTTCCTCACGATTGTTGCAGCTTCTATAATCTGAAGTTCTCTCATAAAATAGGTTTGATAAAGGCGTAAACGTATTATTTAATTGTACCTTTCTGGTTAATGTTGAGGTATGAAATATCAAGACTATCTTAACAAAGTAGGAAACCTGCCCTCAATAAGAGGCAATATAGAATAAGTATTTTTATTTTATGTTAAATGGCATTGAATCTTTCAATTTCTCTTCTACTAGTAGAGCCAGATATGAATAAACCCCGTAAAGGAGATTGACATATTTATGTTTTGCGTCAACCTTCTTTATCTCTGAAAACAGACAGCCAGAGTTGAGAGTTTTTTTCCCCTGCTGTCTCTCTTTTTTTTTTCTTATCTCCTTTCTGCCCTATTCGCAAGATGCTTTGCTCAGATGCATCGTTTTCGTTTGTAAACAAAAGATTACAGTTCCTCTTGTATTGATTCAGGACCGATAAATTTCCCTGACGGTGGGGTATTTAAGAGCTGTTTGCATCACCTGAACTCAGTTGGAAATCCAAAGTGATTGAACAAAGCAAAGACCAAAGATTAGGGCAAATAGAATACGCTCTGGATGAAGTCCATTGAAAGAGGACCGTTTCAAGTGGAACGGAGGAGAGACTGTATGTGTGTGCGCCGAATCGCGGCTGGCTCCCTGGAGGGCTCCTGAGGGGGACCCGGGGATGAGTGTGGGACGGAGGCAGGTCCCAGACCTCATCGTCGGCGGCGGCACAGCAGCGGCAGCAACCAGTCAGGCGGCGACGAGGCTCAACCAGTGAGTGCGAGTGGCGCGGATCGGCCAACGGGAGAGTGACTCTACCCACACACCCACCGCGACTCACGCACTCACTCACTCACTCACAGGCCAACCAACACAAGCGCCGCCGCCGCCATCTTGCCCGCCCGAGACACACGGCCACCACTCTCCCCCAGCCTCCCTTGCAACTTGCAACTCCACCGCCCGAGCTGCTCGCCTTCCTTGGCCCGGTGCGCTCGGACACTTCTTCCCTATTACTACTACTACTCCTACTGCTGCTTCTGTTACGGCATTATTCCTCGCAGTCACTGGGTTTTATTGGATTATTCTCGTCGAAAGTGGCCCGCGACAATTGTTTGTTTTTAAGGTAAGGATATGTTAGTGTTTCAGTGTGATGAAAGGCGAGAGATGTGTCGTCCTAGTGGTTTGTGGTTTGCTGAGGAGACTTTCTTCAACATTTCTCCTTTTTATTATAAGCTGGTGATGTGATGTGTTGCTGGCGCCAGTGACATTGGTGGTCAGCCTTTTTCGGTTGGTAATCTGCGTGGACATTTAAAACTGACCTTTTTAGAAGAAGAGAGGAGAAGGAGGAAAGAAGATAGAGCGCATAAGGAATGATCGCTGGTAATCTACTTTGCACACTACTTTTGATAATCGATGAGTCCAGTGTCGTCTCGCGAAGGTGAAATCATAGGGTGAGAATTAGCATATGCGAGAATTAGTATCTCTTAAATATTGAGAGATGCATGCTATGAACTGTGTTTGTTCTCTCACCGTGTCGTGAAGGAGAGCGTGTGTCTGTGCTTTCATTTTTTGGGCTGGTCGTTTTAGAATGAAGCAATATTCCATTCTATGCCTGAGAATCATCAGCCTCTCTCTCTCTCTCTCTCTCTCTCTCTCTCTCTCTCTCTCTCTCTCTCTCTCTCTCTCTCAACTCTTGCGGTTGTGGTCGGGGGAGAGGGGAAGGGGGTGGAATGAATGAATTTATCCTGACCCTTTGATGACCATGAGTGCTCATAAAATTCCAGAAGCATCATGCCTCTTGTACTGGTCCTATAAACGTTGCCTCTTCACTGTTTTGACAGTAAATCATTTGTCCATCATCAAAGGGCCATAT
>NC_090745.1:92931700-92934200 GCF_036898095.1 Palaemon carinicauda
ATATATATATATATATATATATATATATACATATATATATATATGTGTATTTATATCTATATATATATATACAAATATATATATATATATATATATATATATATATATATATATATATATATACACTAATGTTATGTTCTCTTCATTCAGCTCTTATTCTTTCTCATTTATTACATTGTCTTGCTAAAGAGTTATCGACCGTTAGAATAAAAGTTTTCTCTCGAAAAATATGCGCGCGAGAGAGACCGCCTGTCCTCACATGCCTCCATCAAGTTGATCAACACCACCACTTTTCAGGCTAAACACTATCTTCATGCATTAGCAACTTCAGGATCTCTGATAAGCGTGAAAGAGCCGACAGGGTTAATTTCGGCCATTGTGCCCAAAGCAAGTTATTCGTTCTTCAACGGACTCTGACTAAAGGCAATATTTCCACTGACCGTCTTCCCCTGAGGATTTCTTGAAAGATACCGTTGCTCTTGGGGTTGAAAAGATCTCTCTCTCTCTCTCTCTCTCTCTCTCTCTCTCTCTCTCTCTCTCTCTCTCTCTCTCTCTCTCTCTCTCTCTCTATCTATGTGTGTGTGTGTTTGTTTGTTTTTATTGCACTAATGGTGTTTTATGCTATCTATTATTTTGAGTAAAGGCATCTTAAACTATAATAACTCAATTATTTTGAAGAAGTTGTTTTGTTAATTGAGAAGTTTAATGATTTTAAAGTAGAGGTTGAATAATTAGGTTTAATAAGGAAAGTGTGTAGTAAAAATACTCTTTTATTTTTTATTTTGCAGTTATATTTCATATTGCTGTTCAATACCAAATTGAATTTCAAATTGAAGAATGATTATTCGATCATATCATTTCACTTATGGACATTTGGAATAATTCTTATTCTTAAAGAAAGGGATTTGTCCTTGATCTCAAACTCCAAATTATAATCCATCGAATAATGATCCTTATGAATTAATTGATGTGGGATATATGAATATTCGAAATTCTTTGAAATTGTGCGTTTATGGTGCCTTTTCATTCTCCATTTCTGCCAGACTTTAGTGTTAGGTCTCAAGTGCGAATTTAGGACCATAAACGTTTACAGTTGTGCAATAACCTAGGTTCCCGCCACAGACCGTCCAAGCACTACCACAAGACTTCAAAGGAGAGAAGGAAAAGGGATCTGCCTTAAATAAGCCTGTAGCATTTTCACTCGTCATGTCCTTACTTTTTAGAATAACATTTTATTATTGTTATATTAGAAGTTTTATATTATATTTCTATTTAAAATTTATGTACATGTATATTTATTGCATCACGTGTTTATAATTATTGAAGGTGTACTTCAACTGAACGAGACCAAACTTAACTAGAATACCTTTGCAAGAAGATATTTCCTACGAAATCTGATGCGAAATTCGCAGAACCTACAGTATTGGCATACAGAGCTTTGGGATTCGCGAAACATTCTTGCAAAAGACCAACTTGACCGGGAAAAAAAATAGTTGGCCGCTTCCACCCTCAGCCCATCTTGCCCTATGCAAATGAAGCTTCCCTTCCTCTTACTCTCTCTTTCTTTTCTTTTTTCTTTCTCGCTTATCCTTTTTTTCTCTCTCCCTCGTAGACCTTTTTACCTGACTGGTTCGTTGCCTCGAAAATCCATTTATTGCATCCATTTAAGGTCCATTTTCAACGGCTTGACCATCGGGAGTATAGCGGTTGGCTGGGCGTGGTGTTGTTTGGTGGTGGGTTCAAGCGTCTTCAAGAGACCCAAGACGCCAAGTTTAGTTCTTAGGCGACAGAGCCTTGCGCCGGCCAACTCCCACCCACTCAATTTCAAGCATTTTGATATCATTGTTTGTTAGAGAAATGCAGTGGCTCCTCTAACCCTGCAGGCGTTACCGTGAGTTGACGAACGCGTGACATGGCCAGTGATCAAATGAAAGCTGTTAGTCGGTGACGGTGAAATGTCTGTGTTCTCGGCGCCGCTTGGAGTGCTATCGAAGGGAGCGGGGGCCATTGCAAAAAACTGTTGCCGTCCCGCTCCTTGTGGGAGCGTCATCGGCAAAAAAACAGTTTTTCTTCGATATATTTCCCTGACATCATTCGCCATCTTACTTTTTCTAGATTGCAAATCCAAGTGGAAAAAGGCGTGTTTTGTAATATCATCATGATTCTTAGAATATTGATTGCAACGGAATGTTACGTCGCAGTGATGGCTGCACGGCGAAGTGGGCTTTCTTCGCTTTTGTTTACCACGGTACTGTTTCTTATTAGATTTGTTCATAGCTATTCTAGATGCATGAGTGTACTGCAAGCCACTGGTGCTGCTAGTCATTAGTTAGTTAACTACGAAGAATTTATATGAAAAGAGCATTTTAACTCATGAAGTGCAGGGTGAGATTTCAGCGTAAATATTAGGCGTACGGTTATAGATTTATATATCGTCTCTCCAATTTAAATGCACAATGTGTAATTTACCGCTTAGTTTTTTCACTTTATTTTCTAAGAT
>NC_090745.1:92941700-92967091 GCF_036898095.1 Palaemon carinicauda
GGAGTTCTTCACTTGTTTTCGGATTTGCGCAGTGATTTAGAATAAATGCTATTTATTTCCACTTGCAAATACTCTCTTTTGGAAGAACTGTTGAAAGCTGCGCAGTAGAAAACTGCGCAGGACCCAGCAGCGCAAATGCCTCGATGGTCGACCTCATCCGAAAGCACGGGAAGGAAATAAACACCTACTTGTGACTCAAAGAATTTAGGGACTTCTTCATTCAAGAAGGATTGATATTAAAAGACATTTTACTCTGACCGATAAAATAATCCTCTCGACAATCATGAATGTGAAGGACATATCTACATCCTTCGACGAGTCGGGAGGTCAAGGAGTAGAATATCACGGAGAGAGCATTCGAAGGCCGTAAGCAGTCAAGGGCAAGATCAATAGAAGGATGTTTGGTAGGATAAGAATAATATTATTTAAAATTCATGGGGAAGCTTTCTGAGAAAAATCCAATTCCTGAAAATAGACACTAAAGTTTTAGTGGCCCCCAATGAGTCCTTGTCTCAGGCTTTTCTAGAAAGTTTGTGACAGGACGAGAGTGATGCCTAGAATACCATTGTGATAGACACAGTCACAGGGAGGGAAGTGGAATGTATGAGAAAGAGAGAGAGAGAGAGAGAGAGAGAGAGAGAGAGAGAGAGAGAGAGAGAGAGAGAGAGAGAGAGAGAGAGAGAGAGAGAGAGTAATTTTGAACCATTCAAAGTTTCTCAGCTTACGTTTTGGTTTTCTAATCAGGGAAAATGGCAGTGTATTAATAACGTTAGTCTTTAAAAAGGCAAATTTTCATTTATGGGTCGTTGTTATTCATTAATTCTTGAGGCTTTCTAATTCATTTTTATTTAATTTTATTTTACGATCCTATCCTCTACAGGCCTAAGCTTTATTGCCAGATGTTTCTTTGTACCCCCTCTTTTTTCTGTAAGCGAAAGAAGTATAACATACCTTTATATACATGCATCATATATATAAATATGATATATATATATATATATATATATATATATATATATATATATATATATATATGTATGTGCGTATGTATGTATATATGTATATATACATTTATAGATATATTTATATACATAAACATATAAATGTATAGACACATACATACATATATATATATATATATATATATATATATATGTGTGTGTGTGTGTATTATATATATATACTGTGTATATATGTATATATATAGATGTATATGTGTGTATATTATATATATATATATATATATATATATATATACTGTGTATATATGTGTATGTATATATATATGTGTGTGTGTGTGTGTATGTTATATGTATATATATATATATATATATATATATATATATATATATATATATATATATATATATATATATATATTGCATACATACAATCTATATATATATATATATATATATATATATATATATATATTTATATATATAAAAATATCTATAATATATATGTGTATATATATATATACATACATACATACATACATATACAATCACATACACACACAAATATTTCAATATCAGACAATTTCCACCATTACGCGGTTTTGCAGAAGAAAAAAAAATCACTGGCACACACACCTTTTAGCTGTATGCTAAATCGTAGATGAAATTAATGTGTAGTAAAACTGACGCAATATTATTAGGTTCATACACCTATGCAGAAGATTCATCAGAAAAACGGAATTTTGTGTGTGTGTGTGTTTAGTTGAAGTTAAAATGGAAATTCATTTGTTATAATTAACTTAATAAATATTTTTGGCTCAATGTTACTAATATCTGAAACATGAAGAGTGTATTTATTAGTGCAGAGGAACAAGTCTTATTTAGCAAGACGAATAAAAATATTTTGAATTGTTTAATGAAGATTACAATTAACGTGAGTTCTTTCAAAAAGTGGATCGTAAAGATAATTAACAAAACGCTTTTGTTTTAGTTTCCTCTTTTTAATTGGAAATACGAAGCGTAAAACTATTTACGCTTGCTTATTCTCATCCGGCTTAATTGGGCCATGATTCCATTAGAATAAGCCATAGTTTACTTTAAGCAAGTTAGTAAACAATTAACGTGTTTTCCAGGCTATAGAGAATTAAGGGAACTGTTTGATGATTCCCGGAGCGAACAATGTGAATTGAACTTATCAATTCTCTTCGTTCGTTACCTCCCAAACTGGCAACCGACATCCAGTTGCTCTCTGCTGGGCTTCCAGCCCCCAATTTCCCATTTTCTCTCATACCGCCTGGATCTTCCATAAGAGGAAGACGCTCTCTCTCTCTCTGTCTCTCTTTCATTTATGAGGAACTGCAAGAACAGTGCTTGAGCGCATGTCTTGGAAGGCTTGCAGGATGTATTTTATTCTGTAATGATTACATGCTTTCCTGAAAATTATTAGTAACGTACAAGTTATAGAAGGATATTTTATTCATTACTATGATTATCATCAAGAAGAAGCGTTTTTACCAGATTAAGTACGAGTTATTGAAGGATATTTGATTTATTGTCATTATTATCATCAGGTAAAAGCGTAATTTATCAGATGACTGGGCAAAATGACGTTGAAAATGTAATGGGATGAATGTAGGTCTTCCTATTTTGTAGCAAGATGCCCATTGATCTAGGAGTGAATTCAAAATTTCATTTTGCATTCATCTTTTCCGTCATGCAACCACATATAATTCATTTCAGAATACGCATTTGATTCGTAGATGATGGATTAGTTAAAATACACAGAGTACGCTTTTGCCTTACCGCACTTAATTTGAAAAAAAGAAAAAAATAACCTTACGCGATAAAGTCCATTAACACCTCCATAGTTAAGGAACAACAAGCTTCCTTTATCTGGCAGACTTTTTTATGCTTCTGGAGGTATTTCTGTTGGAATCTATGCAATAAGAGCAAAGAGACCCTCTGGTTCCCAGACGTCATATACTCGTTCTCTCTCTCTCTCTCTCTCTCTCTCTCTCTCTCTCTCTCTGTTCCCCACCGACGCGGCGGGCAAGAGAAAATGGGTGCACCGCAGCGCCGGCACTTGATACCGAAATTCTGGCAATTGCCAAGGTTTTTTTTATATTTTCTTTGGCTTCTATTTTTTTCCCCTTCTAATTCTAACATCAGTGTTAACATGCTGACTTTCGGTCAAGTCTCGTAAGTCGCTTTAAATCCCCTCAAAGCTCTTTTTCTTGGGATCCCCTGATTCCGTCATTCCTGGTTCGATTTCTTTTGAGATCTACGTTAAGAAATAACAGCGCCGAAGACCTGCTGAGATTTAAGAAATTGAATTCCTGTAGAGTTCATTGGTATTATCTCTCTCTCTCTCTCTCTCTCTCTCTCTCTCTCTCTCTCTCTCTCTCTCTCTCTCTCTCATCATTAGTTATAATTAGAAGAAACAATGATTATTGTATTTTTTGCATTTTTATTGTTTCCCAATCACAGAAATTTCATGACTTAAGAATTGTATAATTCTTGCAAAGCTGGTTTTTATTTCAGACTTAAGCTGTCGATATTTTCAGTAATCTTAAAATTAAGATATGTGTTGAAAAATAATGGCATTGTCCTTTTTAGTTTTATTTGCTACAATTAGTGACATTATTACAAGTTACAATTTATATTTGATATTGATATTATTTTCATTATAAGATTATAAGATTATTACGATTATTATTATTATTATTATTATTATTATTATTAGTATTAGTATTATTTGCATTATTCTTATATTTTGATTTTTTCCTGATATATATATATATATATATATATATATATATATATATATATATATGCTAAATTGCACATTTTAGCTATTATATGTGATATTTTTTCATCAAAGTTCAACATTTTCTTTTGAAGCATTGAAGCTCTTGGAAGTCAAAATCAGCAATCTTTTTAACTTTTACAATAATTATTATTAGTATCATTATCCGATGGCAACTATTGCTTATGATGTCCTTATAACTAGTTGTAATGGTGCTCATGTCCTCATTGCTATGTGAATATTAATGTTAATGATATGAATAATAATGATAGTATTAGTTGGAATTATATTTCTATTATTGCCATTATTCAATCAGTCCATTATTATTATTATTGTTATTATTATTATTATTATTAATATTATTATTATTATTATTATTATTGTTATTATTATTATTTCGGGAGTAGACCCTCTTTTAAGCAGGTTTTATTGAAAGTGATTGCTGCCTTAGTGGCGTTAATTTTGTAATTAACTTTTTCTATTGTTCTTATTATCTTTTTCTCTTCATTTGAACATTCCGCTAGTTACTGGGAAAGGAACATATCAATAGGAAGGTGATGAAGACCATATCATTCACAATTTGTCTTTAATATATTACAACACATTGTAAAAGTACAGATAATATGTACAAAGTATAAAACACTATCACAATGTTAGTGCATTTATTATTATTATTATTATTATTATTATTATTATTATTATTTTTATTATTATTATTATTATTATTATAATGTTATTATTACAACCCTTGGACTTTTCTAATGCTACTTCTAGGTATTTTAGTTTTATGATATTTATTTCAGAAAGGATTTTTGTTCCAATGACTTAACCCCCTCCCCCCAAAAAACACACTTAAACAAGTACTTTTGTTGTATATTTTACAAGATGGTTCATTGCGCACTTTATTGCAGCGTTTGTAAATATATGTAATTTTAGTTGCAGTTGCATTTATTTTACTTGTAATGCTTTTACAACGATTAATACATATGAAAGCCCTTATATGGGCATTTTAGAAGTAGTAAGAAGATAAAAGGAAATTAATACTTTCAACATTTCCAGGATGCGGTCTGGAATGTGTTAATAAAATCGGGATCCGGTATTCCTTAGATTTTCCTTGCTTGTATGGAAGTCATTTTGTGTGTTTGTAAATACTCTTGATGTAACCTGAGTAATGAAAAATTCTTCATTACGAATTAGATAACGTAAGTTCGGTTCTTGAACAGATGGATATTTATATATAACTAGTGTACGCGACCTGTCAAATATAACGGTTAAATATTTAGATATACACACAGATTCAACCCTTTCCACTCCATACCTCTTTCCTAACTACAACACTAGTTTGATAAATTTGTAGGAAATTGTTGGTTTTCGAGTGTTTGCCGTTCACCTGGTTAGGATATATATATATATATATATATATATATATATATATATATATATATATATATATATATTATATATATAGATAGATAGATAGATAGATAGATAGATAGACAAACACTTGCTCTTTGTAATGTAGAGGAGATTTAGATCATAGGACATAGGCTTCGCAGGTAATTTTTTTCCTTAATAAGATATGTTGAAATATAGGTTTTTCACTTGTATTGCAAACCCGTTTTTAATGTAGTACCATTATTAATGATGATTTATGTTTTAAGGAAGCAAACAAACAGTAATTTGATAACTCATTGAGGAAATTCATTGTGACTTTCACTTGAATATGAAACAAAAATGCCAACGACAAATACTTTTGCTATTAATTTGAAGTGCTTTGCTAACTATTGCGTAAAAGCGTAATAAATTGTGTCAATTGAATTTCAAGAAACACTTTTTGATGCTCAAAACTGTTGTTATATTATATTAGATTCTATTTTATTTTTTCAAATTATTTATATCTAACTATTTAGCGATTTATCTATCTTCAATTATATAAGCCTACTGCTCAGCAATCTTTACTATGAGTAAGGTACTTTCTGAAAATTTCTGAATCACTTTTAACACCTAGTAACTTAATACATTTCTTAATATGTATTGAAATATTTTGAATTAATTTCGTTTTGTATTTTTCCAAATACTGTGGGACTATCAATTCAGAGGAAGTTAGATAAATCGATGGGGAGAGAGAGAGAGAGAGAGAGAGAGAGAGAGAGAGAGAGAGAGAGAGAGAGAGAGAGAGAGCAGATAAAAATGTGAAAATCCCCCAGTGACGTCCTATCTGAATAGTTCAGGGAACTTGGCCGTTTATCAGTAGAAAAGTCGAATCAACTTAGAGAAATGAGAAGAAGAAGGATCTGATTAAGATCGCAATCGTCTGCAATCCCTCCTAAACGTAATCTTGGCAATGGCGGTCACGTCTTTCATTTCCCTTCCCTCAGCATCTCCTCGTCTTAGCCCCCTAACCCCCTTCCCCTCTCTCCATTTCTCCTCCTCCCTATTCTGTATTCTTTCCTTGAAAAGTGACTTTTGGAAGGGTCAGCTCCTAATGGGTCTTTCCTACTCTTGTTATTTTTTTTTTTTCCCTCTGCTGCTGAGTTGGCCAACCGAAGGATATGTTTTGTTTTAGTGTCCACCCTTTCGCTGTTGAAGACGAAGTAGAGAGAAGTTGTTCAGACGTTAAGTATAGGCCGCCCTTTTGCTGTTTTCTGAAACTGCTGAGTCCTGACTTGGAATCCTCCTCGTCGGCGATTCCAGTTGTGGGACCAATGGACTTGAGCAATTTGTTCCTGGGCACATGGTTATTGATTTTGTCTACTAATTTTTTTCGATGTATAAAAGGATATTGCTGATTTTTAGACTTGGTATTTTTACATTACTTGTATCTCTCATCAACATTTTGTGCACAATTGAAGCGAAAATTATCATCTTGATCTGTCTTGTTTTGCTAGGTGGTACATAATAATACTGCCTTCACTGTTAAAAATTTGCATTAACAAACGGTAAAAATCCTGGAATAAATGTTGCCAGACATTTACCGTTTTAAGAACGGATATATTGACTTTAAGGACTGATATTACGGTCACCAACCCGTAAAAGATAATAACAAATTAGAGTAAAAGTACGGTCGTCTGTATTTTACTGAAATGCGGCTGAGAACAGTATATTTTTACGGAGAATTTCCTATTAAAATTACGGTTTTTTTAAACGGTAATGTTAATTATGGTTTGCGATTCAACCCAATGACGGCCTTCGTTTTCACGATTTCTATAAGGGCTGTTAATGGCCATCTCGATGACAAATATGGTCCTTGATTCCGAAAAAAAAATGATTAATGGCTTGATAAGCCATTGACTCTATTCTTAAACCATGGCAGGAATTGCTGTGGCTGTGCAGGGGTGGTCTGAGGATTACTATTTCTCAAAGAGGTTTCTTCTTTCCCATGTCCTATTTTCTCCTACTCAGTTAGATCGTATTTATAATAGGTGATTTGGACATATGGATTTCGAAATATATTTTATTTATACAGTAATGAGCCAATAATTTCTTAGAAAATATTATACTTTTTTTTGTACTTTGTGGATTCTCTCTCTCTCTCTCTCTCTCTCTCTCTCTCTCTCTCTCTCTCTCTCTCTCTCTCTCTCTCTCTCTCTCTCTCTCTCTCTCTCTCATTTTCTATATTTGTGTTTGTTCATCGCCTCCAGCGGCGAGAGGATTCCGTAGAAATCCCCCTAGGGTGCCTTCGTTTGTCTTTCCTCTTGGATTTAATGTCCTGCTTTAGTATCCAAGCTGATCCGCAGACCAATTTCTTTGATTAGGTCTCCGCGATCGGTAACCGCTGAATCAAAGCAGCAGATGAAATGCTAATTTGTGCTTACGTCAGCAGAATGAAGTCAGACCCTTTTAGGTTTTACTGTTCTCATTTATTTTTCTTTACCATCTAGAGCGCCTTGTTTTATAAGACGGAATGTTGTACGTTCTTTTGTTTGATATATAGAATTTATTTTTATTTTTTAAGTAGGGATATGATTAAGTTGTTGATAGGCCCCAGTAATTAACTTTTTAGCTTCTTGTAGACATTCAGTAAGAATGGCAAACGGTTATCCAAGAACCGGAGTAGAAAAGAGGTGTTTGGAAATCTGAAGATGTTGATGGCCATAGCCAAACCTTTTACATCTGAAGAGGCCGTTACCAGGTCCAATAAATACCTTGGCCTCCGTCCTCTTTAGGAGTCTCTCCCTTATCTTCTATCTCGTTCATTTGAAGAGTTGAGCCATCACCCCATTAGTATAAAATCGGAAGTCTCCCCTCCAGTTCTTCTAGTTTCCGGCTCGGCTGCAGAACAGATGTTCCTTCTTGGTAAAGGGCAGCGAGACTAACGGCAAGCTAAGGCCGTGTGTGTGACCTTGGCTATTTTTCTCGTGCAGTATTGAAAGCGGCCATTTGCAGCTGTTAGTTGGAGAGGATTTGGTGTTGGATTGTAGAGAAGGAAGGAGGTAGGCCGGAGGAGTTGAGAAGGGAGGCATTTTTGGGAAAGAAAGGGAGCTTTTGGGGGTAGGAGCATGGGAGGAGGTTTAGGCCTAACACTGCCAGATCCCATGAGACTCAGATGCTTGTTGTGTTTCTTTGGTATGACTTTCATTTTTCTGACGGGGTCTCATAATCTCTCTCTCTCTCTCTCTCTCTCTCTCTCTCTCTCTCTCTCTCTCTCTCTTACACATTTCGTGTCTCAGTTTCTTTTTATGGGTTTTTTCATCTGGGTGGCATGGAGCTATTTTTGTGGTGCCTTTTCAGAATTATTTTTTTTCATTTACCAGTTTTTTTTTTTTTTACCACCCGATGTTAGATTTTGTTTTCTTTCTATTATTGTTAGAGCCGTGTTTCTTTTTCACGGATCACGTGTTTGTTGTTAGAGGTCCAAATATCTTTTGTGATTCTTGGAGCTTTCTTGTAAACTACAGGGCTCATCCTTAGAGGGAAAAGCTGGGGGAAATGTAAATCTCTCACATAGAATCGAAACCGCGTTTAGCTGAATCCCACAACAACGTCATAAATAAGAGGGACAGAGAGGAATCCATTTCGGATGCAGCCGCATATGCGCCAGGAGGTTTTTGGGGGGATAGGAGGACAAAATACTCGCATGAGATTGTAAAGATGAATCTGGCGAAATAGGCCTCTCACATGCCGACATTATATGGAAACAGAATATGAATAGACGATTTTCCTCCTTTTTTCTGTCCATGATGAGTGAATGGGGAAACTGAACCACGAGCGGGAGAGGTCTATTTATATAGGCTTTTTTTGATGGCGACATGTACCCCCTTATTCTCAGCGGGACCCTTTCATCTTATGCCTTCTTCTTTATGATCATTGGAACAGACATCTTAATATTTTTGGGACAAATATATGCAAGGGTAACTTAGTCAGTATTCTTAATGGTGGTTACCACCTCCATCTAGTAGTCATTTATTAACTTTCTTAGGCATCTGTGAAATAGAGTATTAATAGTAACGTATGGCATATTCGGGCTGAATTTAATGAAGTTTATAGTTTCCCCTTTGAAATGGTAATCTCATGACTGAGTTCAGTTTCATTATCTGATAGATAGGCACAGACAAATAGAGAGAGGGGGAATAGATGAGATGAACGTATTTTGTTTAAGCACTATTGGAGAGACGAACGGAGCGTATCTGCTGCAATCATTAACTTTGAGTCACGTCGTCGCCCCCTACCTTATAATCAGCGTGACATGGGATACATAAACTCACATAAACCGACTGTGTTTTCTCATCAAGACCTCTACAAATAGTGGGGCCTGAGACGAATCATGTACAGAAACTCATAAGGTGGTGAGAAAGAAAACAAACAACCCGGACTAGGGTGGGGGTGGGGAGTCGGGACGTGCCCCAGTTATCATCAGAGAAACCTACTCGTTAAGGTTGAAAGAGAGAGAGAGAGAGAGAGAGAGAGAGAGAGAGAGAGAGAGAGAGAGAGAGAGAGAGAGAGAGAGAGAGAGAGGAATAAGCTGAAAGATCAACAATCGATAGGGTATGACGTCACGAGGAAGTCATATTGCAAAGATATCTTGCAAAATTCATCTTGACAAAAAATATGAAAATAGACATCAATAATGTAAATTGCTAATTTTAAGTCATATATTTGAGAAGATAACAACAAAAGAGAGGATGACAGTAACCAACAGACGATATTGTGACAGCACACGAGTTTAGTGATGAGATGGCCTGCCAGATAAGAATCGTCGCCAAAAGATTGAATTGCGAGGGATAGACTCCGTTTGTGTTGTAGGAAGCTTTCTTGGGTTCGGTTTCTGAAATGAATATCATGAATGTGTTTTGAATGTATGCTTTTTTTTTTCTTTTTTTGTATGTGAGTGAATGCTGAAGCACGCTTGTGTAAATGTATTGTTTGAATATGTGCATGGAATGGTTTGTGCAATGCTATAACGTAGCAGTATTCCATATTTGCAATATTATGATGAATGAAAAAAGAGTTTTGTTTAATGCTATAATGTAGCATAATATTTGCAATATTAGAATAAATAAAAAAAAGACCTCGTATTATTAGCATTCTTTTATGTTGGCGTGTCTGTTTGAGAATATTCATATGGACATTTGCATAGGCAGATATATGCACCAATCGCTTTCTGTAGAGAAACGAACGAAATTTTGAGAGTGAAATGTAGTCACGGTCCAAGAACCCCTCGGGGACCTCTCCAATATACTTAGAAATTCTCCATCGTCCTGGCAAAAATTGTGTGCAGATGAATTATGCTAATGCAATTCCAACCTTGGTGAAAAATGTAGTCAACGTTATTTTGGGGCTATGGTTTTTTTGCGATACAAAAATGGGCAATAAGTTTTTATGGCTTATGTTTAGTCTTTTGACACTATTCTTTTTCTTCACATTCCATATTTTTAATCATATTTCATACTATGAAAAGTTATTTTTTTATGCTGTTGTTTACCAGTTTCCCCCTCGTTAATTTAATTCTACTCACTCCGGCATTTTATAATCATTGGATGCCGTTTTTTATGCATAATATAATTTTCTCCAGGACGTTGGGTTATATAAAAACTCTCTGCTTTTGCATATTTTTTATGTGTTGTCAAAGATTAATTTTTTCTATAACGGTCGAACAAGTAATTTTGCGTTAAAGGAAAGCATGTTTTCAACATATATAAAGATATTCTTTTCTCAGTAATATTATTTAGTAGAGTTATATATAGGCTATTTGTATGTATGTATGATATTATATATATACACAATATATATATATATATATATATATATATATATATATATATATATATATGTATGTATATATATGCATATATATACACATGTATGTATAGATATGCACGTGTGTGTATATGTGTATATATACATACATATACATACATATATACAAATATTTATTATATACAATATATATATATATATATATATATATATATATGTATATATATATTTGTGTATATATATATATATATATATATATATATATATATATATATATATATATATATATATATAAAATGTTGTAATGCTACTCATCATTCTCTGATTTTTTTTTTCTCTATATCAATTTCTGGCAAATGGATAACGTCCAAGTTCTTAAATTCCCCCGGGCCTAACTTCCGGCGTTCCCATAATCCGAAGCTAAAGACCCAGGAGACATTTTTCGTTCTCGAGAATTTCGTAACCAACTGTACAAACATTCTTTTCTCATCCCCCAACTTGGTCGTTTCGCCCTCCAGTTACATATTTCACGGACCTTCTGCAGAGAGAGAGAGAGAGAGAGAGAGAGAGAGAGAGAGAGAGAGAGAGAGAGAGATGGGGTGGATTTAGTTTTGTCTTTGTAATATATCTGGCCTCCCAATAGTAGTAGTTATCAATTTCTGTGTCGTAACCATTGTCGGGAAAATCTGTCGTTCTTATTAATGATATATTTGCCAATTCTGCCTCTTGTTGAATCTTTATTATTTTTCATTATAGTAATTATTGTGAATAATAAGGATTATCAAAGTTTACGTACGTAATGACTGAGTATTTTTAGACAAGTTGATAACAGAGTAAAGAAATATTTTAAAGATTCCATTATTAAAATGACTAGAATTCTTATGATGGTTTTGCTAAAATTGATGATTTATGGATATATTTCTACACAGATAAAAAGCCCACTCATGTATTTTCCAAAAACATTTGAACATACATAAGAATGAAGTAGTATTTTTTTTTTTTAATTTCCCTTAATGATAAGAACCAACTTTAAAGTTGTATAAGTAGAAAACTTTGGGATTTCCCAGATGGCTCAGGAATAAAACTTTGTCTACTCTACTAACATTGCTGTTAAAATTTTCAAGTTGGATAGCTTTTTTCCCCCTCTGAAATAGAAAAACGATAAAACTCTAGGATATCGTCTTTGGGGGTTTGCCGACGAAAATTGGGTTTTGTCTTATCGCGCTCGCTGGTGATAGCGACTCCAGAGGACTCTCTCTCTCTCCCTCTCTCTCTCTCTCTCTCTCTCTCTCTCTCTCTCTCTCTCTCTCTCTCTCTCTCCTCCTCCTCCTCCTCCTCCTCCTCCTCCTCCTCCTCCTCCTCCTCCTCTCCCCTCACCCCTCCAAGGTGGAGTTAGGACTTTAGAAGGACTTAGAACTCGAAGTCTTGAGGCCTTGTAACTACTAGAGAAGAAATTCCTAAGGATTATTTGTTGATTGGATAAGATTTTCCTTCGGATCGTCCAATAGGAGTTCTGGATAGTTGGAATTCTCAACGGTGGCCGTTAGGAAATAAAACCAGAACCAACCATTACAATTCGACGTTGCTAGCTGCTGTGTTGTTAGATTTCACAGTGCTTGCTTTTAGATGCTCTGGCTTACACCGTCGGATTCGAAGTTTTGTACGAATAAAGTTTTTCGCTTTTTTCGTTGAAATTTTACATATTTTTATCGTTTTTACTTTCTTTAAATCCACATAGCTTTATATAGATGTTTTATTTGTATATATAAGTCTTCTTTCTGGTGGTTATCTAAGATTGTAAAAATCCTAAAAATTAAAGTGTGCTGTCGAATAGGGATTTAATAAATTCCCTTACTGATCAGTTAAATGTCCAAGCTAAGATTTTTACAACTCACAAACTAAATGATGGAAGGGAAGTGTTTTCCATTTTTTATGGTACAGTTGGACACAGGAATTTCTGGCACATTTTGCTCTAAGGAAGTGTACAGCATCGTATATGTATTTTCCACCATCCGTTTTTTATATGTAGTAATTAATCACATCGTTGGTTTCTTAACAGTTATCAATCGTCTTTAAAGGAACTATACCTCAAATTCATCACAACTATACCTTTGGTGCTTTCAAATCTTCTTTAACTAACTGTTTCTTTTTTTGATTTATAATCAATTTGATTCAAAAGTAATTTGAGCATTGAAAATATCCAATTAAATGAGTTTTTCTTTAAACCTGCAGTTTTTAAACGTTGTCGAGTGTTTTTTTTTATAACATACTATGCAACTGTGAAAAAAAAAAATTGTAGTTTGATGTTTGTTAGTGTACACATTGTTTGAACATTAAGCTCTTCTCATGTCATTTCCAGGGTAACAGTTGCGAGGATGGAAACTTATTCAATAAATTTTATAGTCCTGCTATTCTTTCGACCAAAGTTAAGAATTTCGTTGTGGAACATGGAATCATAAACAAATGTAACATATATAGTTTCCTAATACGTCGATTGATGGATTGAAAATTATCTGGCGTTGCATCTGTTGTACTGATATTTTTTTTTCTCCTGGATCAAGAGTAAAGAAGTCCATATGTCATGACGAATAGAATTATCGAGGATTTACATAAATAGTTTTCTTGAGTATGTTTCGTGGTTGATGGCACATTTTCCCTGTGGAAATCTAATGAAAACTATTCATTTACCTGACATTATAAATGATAAGAAGTATATCTTCCTTTATCTCATATTAATCTTATTCCGATTGTAAAAAATTGCTTCAAAAGATAACTTTTTAAGATTATTAGGAAAACTATAGCTACTTTGAAAGACAAGAGTTAGCTACCAACAAGATAAACAAACTAACAGATTGCAATAGGATTATAAGAAATTCCATAATAAAAAGAAGATTTAGAGCAAGGGGAATTGAATTAAGTAAATTAGATACATTAAATAAAAACGTCTGAGATGAAGGGCAGAAGACAGCCGAAGAACGAGAAAACATCCCCATGTGAAAGATACCATCTAATGTAATACGCTAAGGGGCTTATCTAATTAGGTAGTTGCCATAACAAACTAGTGGAGCTCTGCAGGGGGCCTGCTGCTGCTTCTCCCATCTAAGGAGAAAATTACGCTCCTCTGCCCCACTCCCGCTTTTATCAATTTTTTTGTTTCTTTACGTTATGTTTTTTATTCTTGCTCCTAGAGTTAGTTCCTAGTTTTTTTTTTGGGGGGTGGGGGGTGGGATGGTAACTAGTAACTGATACTAATTTAGATACGTTTCCTATATATCTTTGCGTTTTATTAATTTAGTTTAATTTCCTGTTTTTTAGTCATTCGGAAGGGTAGAGGAGCCCGTTTCAGTCTCATATATTACCGTATCTCCCCCTTATTTATTATGAAGACGGAGCCTCCCCGTTTATGGTCAGATATAGATTATCGACGAAGATACCGACTTTCTTCATATAAAATTCATTTTGGAATTAGATTTTAGATGCGCGAGGTTCCATTTGAAATTTTATTTATAGTGAGGTCGATATTATCTTCCATTTCAATATTTTTCTATATTTAAATTCATAGCCTATCACCAAAAAATCATAGCAATCTAATGGTTTAATATTTGTATAAAATTTTGCTCATTTAAATTGTTTAGAATTTCAAATTAGTTTTATCATAGTGAGGTAAAATGCTCAGTTCTACAATGATTCTCTTGATAAGCTTCTAGGTCTAAGAAATAGGCTTAAATGATTTAGTTTTATTCATAGGTTTTGAAATATTCGCCTCCGTTTTGTGGTATCAAGTTCCATCATCAGGCCTCCTAGACTTTCCAATTCCTTTTTCCAACTGCTACTTACGTTCCCACTAGCTTCAGATTACGTTTTTTTTTTCTTTTCTTTTTTTTCTTTTTCGTTATCTTTTTATTCAATTGACCTCACTTTTCTTCACTATCGACTTTACCGTAAGATAATTTTTGAGAACATTACTTCCACATTTTCATCACCTTTTTCAACTGCGTTGATTAACTTTTTTTACCTAAATTAACAACTTTACTGGCAAATATAGAGTTACTTATAATCTGAAGATATTATCAATAGATATGCTATATTTATTAATAACTCTCTTAAAGGGTTCCGTTTACAATTTGAAAAATTTTATTTACTAGATATTAAATTTTCAGAAAAACTGTATTTTTTCTGGATTAAAAACTTCCGACCTCTTCCAGTAGTCCCAGATCTCCTTAACCCTTTTTTAATGTCTTCCAGTGAAGATCAAATTCCCATCCAGTCTTTTCTTTAATCCTCCAGCGAAGAAAGCGCTATTTGATTGCAACCAGATTCCAATTATGGAATGTTAATCAAATCTCTCCCTTCCCAAGCTCGCTGCCTCTTCCCCTTCAGGGATTGTATCATCCCTTCCCCCTTCGCGCCCCCCTTCCGAACGAGGGTTCCCCTGTAATCCCACAAAACCCTACTTCTCGCCTCTTCCCCTTCAGACGTGTCAACTCGTTCTATCTTTTTTCCTTCAATCTCCCCTCTCTCACATTTATTTCAGTTTCGTATCCACGCTTCCCTTTCACGCCTTTTCTAGTATCATTTGAGTATGATAATGCCTGTTTTATTTTGTTATTTTTATGCCTTTTAAAATTAGTTTCCGTTATCCAGACATATATTGTTTTATTTTTACCCCATGCTTATAACATGGACAGTCAAGACCCGAAATTGTACTTTTATTTTTATTTTACTCTGAACGAAGAGCCTTTCGAATTTCACTAATTTAAGAATATAGAAAAATTGCATGGTTCTTCATAGATATATTCGTTTGATTATGCGTAAATTTCTTCCATTTGTTCAAGTTATTAGTTTTCCTTCACAGATGAAATTTTATCAAGCTTTCTGTTCATGCATATTTTAAGTATAACTTGAGTTTTAGAATGAAAATCTCAATATATTTTCATATTGTAATTCATATTTCTTTTATGTTTCCATCTCTTGTCTTTTCCGGAGACACGTTCAACCCTCTAACATCCCCTCTTCCTTTATTAGAAATTATTTTCACTTATTGTCTCCGCCATAAAAATTCTTGAATAATCTCTCTCTCTCTCTCTCTCTCTCTCTCTCTCTCTCTCTCTCTCTCTCATTTATATTTTCAGCAAAAAAATATGTATTACTATTCTGAGTAATGTTCCATTAAAATTTTCTTCTTAGGATTTAGCGAATGATTAATTCTGATCCAAATTTTGGCGTATATATATATATATATATATATATATAGCTTGTAATCGTATACTACATACTGTATATAAATATGTATACATATATGTTTAGGTGTATATATATATATATATATATGTATATACAGTATATATTACACATATGTTTTCATGTATAAATATGATTATATATAGATATATACTTAGCAATATGTTTTTATTTGATGCTGCCGGTTACCAATTTTTTTTCAACTTATGTCTTTGTAACAAATATTCGCAATATATTTGTTCGATGCGTCAGCTAAGCCCCTCTCTCTCTCTTACACTCATCTCCCTTATTTTCATTTGCATTCCATCAAGTTCCCTCACTAATTACGACTTTATGATTGTAATCAACTACCTTCCCCTTCCACTCTTCTCCCTTTTATTTATTCTGAAACTTTCGTTTTATCCGACCTGTGTCCCTTTTCTGGTTCCATTTTGTTTGACGTAGGTCTTTGTTCTGTAAGGTTCAGTCAATTTATTTTTGTTGAATAAGATATATAAATAAGACAGTAAGAAGAGCCATTATTTTAATGTAATTAGAATATGTAAATCTCTTGAAATGCTAATCATGTTTCTTCATCAGTGTTTTTAATTAATTAGATCTGTTTTCGTGAGGATCATCCTTATTAATGTTTCTGTTATTGTTGCTATGGTGTTAAAATGTTTTTATCCCCCCCTCCCAACTTCACACATACATTCGTAATGTAATTTTATTCATTGGTGGATTTTGTAACATACGGATTATTAAGTAGTAGTGCACCGTTTATAACACGTTTTTATCATTCTTTTTGTTATTATTCAGCTTTTTAGGTATGTTTTGTACCCTCGTGTCTTTTTAACCCATAAATATATAAAAAAATAGACTTTAGAGAGAAAAAAAACCTTATAGACCAGTTGCTATATAAGGTACTTCACTTTCTAATGCGATTAGCCCAAGTGTTATTAGTAACAAAAATAATGGGATTATGTGCTCTAATCATGAGGTATGTTTATGGTCAATCTTTTATTATCTTTACACGCTCGCTGTGATTACATGATCATTAAGCAACCTTAGTCGAATTACAGCTTCATAAAGGCGTCCCATGATGGCATATTAAGGGTCATTATGGATGTCCTTATCGTGAGTGTAGTATTTTAAACCTTTACCTAACGAAAATTTTTAACCCTTTTCGATTTGCGATTTTTTTTTGTGGATAATATCTTAATATTATAAAGGTAGTGATATATTTTTTTTTTTTTTTGAGTTTTAGGTAATGCAACAATCGAATCTTTGTTATGAATTGAGGAAAATATCATCGTAAATATTTACATTTAGAAAGGAGGTACGAAAGTTTGGGGTGTTTAGAAAAGGTTATAATAAGAAAATTGTAAGCAGAATCTGTTTAAAAACATAAAAACATATGCTTATTATATATATATATATATATATATATATATATACACCTGGTAAACGTATCCCTCACTCAAAGCAGTCTATTATATTTACGAATGATTCACGATCACCAGATGTGTATGAAACTGAACATGACTATGGAGAAATTCCAAATTTGGCAGCGGTGTAAATCATAACTCTGGGCTTTGTCTTTTATAAGCAAGGATTTCTCGCCATCCAAAGATTAATTTAGAATCATTCTTCTTATGTAACTGACTACCTTATATGAACATATTTACTCTCTCTCTCTCTCTCTCTCTCTCTCTCTCTCCCTTATATGAACTCTAGATTTTGGCATATTTACTCACTCTCTCTCTCTCTCTCTCTCTCTCTCTCTCTCCTCTCCTTATATGAACTCTAGATTTTGGCATATTTACTTTCTCTCTCTCGCTCTCTCTCTCTCTCTCTCTCCTCTCTCTCTCTCTCCTCTCTCTCTCTCTCTCATTTTCTTCCTGGTCTTTGATGATGCGGCATGCGATGGAAAGAAGGCGGAAGATCAATTTAAGATAAGAAACTCGAAGCCCTTTTAGATTCTTCTGTTTTACCCCCTCTGAAAAGCGAACAATTTTAATCTGGAAATACAGAAATTCGGGAATTATTCTGTCTTTTGTGTCTGACTGCGCTTGGTTGCTCGGCGCGGATTATTGGGGGACTAAAACTTTAGGGAATCTAGGGAGTCCTAGCAAAGCTAGATCTAATAGTCGACATAATGTTATCTCCTTATTCAATTAGTTTCCCTTTTATTCATTTGCATCTGCTCAAATACTAACTGTTTTATTACATCGATTTTTGTCTTTTCTCTTTGTTCATATACAGTAGAAATTTATATGAAAGGTTATAAGAATGCTAGAATTAACTTTAAGAAAGAGCATGATCAAGATAAAAGAGCAATAGATATAAAAGAAGTGAAATTCAGGAAAATGAATCCACCTCCTCCTCGCTGCAATGTATTGCCTGAGTTACCTTGGAGTTTTATAAAAGAATTGCCGAGAAGGAAATTTCTTGGGCTTGTGAAGGAAAGGGAGGAAGGAAGAAAGGCTATGAAACGAAAAAGAGAATCTATAAGCAGAAAGAAGAAAGGGGAGGAGGAGGAGCTGGAGCAAAGAGGGGTTTGAGGGGGGTTAGGGGGGAAGAGAGGAGAGTCTGCGCACAACAAAAGGGAGCGGATCCAATTTAAGTTTTATGGCTGAACTTTTTACTTAGTTTCCAATTGCTATGGGAACTAAAGTTCATAACAGCTTCATGAAAACAAAGAACTTTATATGATTTTGTCTTTTTTTTAGTTTTTAGGTTTTTGGAAAGAAGGAATTCTACGAAAATGGATTAGCCTGCATGCAAGCGTTCGACCTTTGAATTATAAATTTTCGAAACTATTTGATTTTCCCTTTTTTTTAATTTCATCTATTTGAATGCAGATTCACAAGTGCTCACCATATTAAGTTCTAAAAGAATTTATTTTATGAGCTTTTTGAATGACAAATTACACTCCAAACCCTTCTCTTTGTACTACTTCTCTTGACAAAATTCGATGACAATGTAAAGCACTTATTGACATTTTAATCTCTCTCTCTCTCTCTCTCTCTCTCTCTCTCTCTCTCTCTCTCTCTTAAATAGAACATACTCATACAAGGTTAGAATTTGTTCCGTCGTTTGTTTTTCGACATCTTGTATTTCCATTTACGTATTGCGTAAAATACCCTTCGTTAACTTCTCCTTCGATTTTAGAATATCAAGTTCAGATTAAAAGGAACAGATGTCTCCTAAAGTCCCGAATTGTTACCCAATAGATAATGAGATATAAAAGTCTTCCTAGAGTTAACATTAGAACATTTTTTAAGATGGCGCACTAGAAGAAAACACAATCTTTAAGAAACGATGGAATTCCTCTTATGATGTCATTAAGCCATTAGCGAATCCCAGGGTAAAGAATTAGCAGAGGTATCTGCAAGAAAAAGCTCTTAAGACGGAATTTGGCAGTAGAAGTCAAGTTTAATATTAAAGATCAAAGCGAAGGGTCCTTCTTGAAAGATACTGTGGTGAAAACCTGCTTTTTATGAATCATAGGAAATGCCTCTTGCTTAAGTATATTTGTGTAAAATCGGTTGATCAAAGTATTACTTTTCTTGTTTGGGTTTCTCTTGTGCTTATTAATTGGAACGAACATAATTTAAAAAGTTATTTCTCACAAATTGACTTTTTTTCCTTCCTCAGCCTTTTGGTATTCCTTTGAGTCAGTTAACGTGTTTATTAAACACTCTTCCTCTCTGCATATTATCCAACAAATTAAACATTTTTGGGGGAATGTTGATGAATAGTTAAAGGGTATTTTTGAGTATACTGCTTTCCATTGAAGCAATTCACAATATATGTATATGCATTTAGACATACTTATATTTTTTTTAACAAACATACTTCGTATATACCTATATCTATTTATCTATCTACCTCTATATATATATATATATATATATATTTATATATATATATGTATATATATATATTTATATATATATGTGTATATAAATGTAAATATATATATATATATATATATATATATATAACTTGGCGGGGTTCAGCTATTCTTCTATTCGTGAGAGTTTTCGGAGCTCAGGGCAGCTGTAAGGTTTATACTACCTCTCAGGAGATATCCATCTTCATTCCTAGCTCTTTGTACTTAAGGCTACATCTAAAATTAGTGAATCAAAATAACTTAAAATCTGTTCTTGGCGATGTGAAGGTATTACAATTGATATTTTGAAATTCATAATCTATAAAAGTTAGTGCATTATCATTGTATGGTTCCCACTCCCCTTCCTCTTATTATGTCTATACAATGTATTAGAAAAGTCGGTTCATTTGTGAGGGACAAATTTATGGGTATTTTTTTATTTTTTATACAAATCCTGTCCTTTCACTCAATTTCAAATAGTGTCTATTTCGTCCCACTTCCTTCTGCCATTTGATAAGGTTGCTTTAAAGTCTGTTCTGCAAATGTTTTTTGCTAGTTTTCCTTACTTTCATATTGTCTTTTTTTGCATTCGTGTTAGATGGAAAACCTAACTTGGAAAAAGAAGAAAAAACGAAAGAATTCCTTCTGTCTCCGAGGTGAGATAACCTTCCCATCCCTCACCAGATAACAAATACTTCTGAGATGCTCTTCTGGGATCTCCAGCGAGCGCGCTGTTCTTTACTTCCAAACCACCTGGCTTGGGAAGAGAAATCTTCCTGATGTTGTGGGAAGTGCAAGAAAATTCTCCAAACCTTTTCGCAGTTTTGATCACAGATAAGGATAAGGTGAACCTTGTCCTTCTAACGAATTTAAAATAACCTCGTTGCGCACGTTCTTGCGCATACCTTTTCTATCTCTTATATTGAATTCCACCGCGGGTATTTCGACCGCCCTTTCATAATTACTAAGCCATTATCTGATCATCAGTAAGCCATAATGGGAGGATTCCATTATTCTTCCCCTCTTAAAGAGAAACATACAATAGCCGATGTTACCTATTGGATAATGTATGAATGGGTTTAGGGTTAACGAATATGGTTTTGGGATGTCTTCAATAAATGGCATTTGGACATACGAGGGTGGGGGCTGGGGGGGGTGGGGGGTTAGATTCCCGTGCTCTGACGAAGTAGATAAAGTCCGCTGCTTTAAAAGTTCTTTTTGATCATACATTATAAATGAACTTTTAAATACTACGGGTTTAAGTATCCTAATCTAATTTAAGTATTCTAATCTAAGCAGCACTGTTGACAAGGTTCTCTATAATGGCTCGTTTATTATCATGAGAAAGCAAACTTTTTTTACATAGATTTTTGTTGATCATAAACTGGTAAGCAAAGATGAGTTATAAGATGAAACATTTTATCATAAGAGATCTATAATGATGAATGGCATAGATGTAGAATATATATATATATATATATATATATATATATATTATATTTATATATATATATATTTATATATATAATTTTGTAAGTTAGTTTAATTAAGGAGTTTATGTACTTTGTTTGTGGCATGAGAATGAGTTATTGTGAAACTTAAAAAAAAATAGAATGTTTTCTCTGATGCCATTAAAAAATCTAGATTTGGAAAAATTTCATTAACTTATCATCAGATATGTTTAATATTGTATTGGAGACCCAATTAAGCAAAGTTAATTACATATTTATTATGATTGTCATGATTAGATATCCATTTGGGCTCGAGTTAATGGTTGTTTGCTGAATACTCTTGATTAGTTCCTAATTGCATGTAAACATATTATCGTTGTCTAAAAATTTCTGGTAATGTCCTAATCTCTGTTAGAATTACAAACAAGGAATTACGGTCTTGCTGAATCATGTCAGTTACTTTATTGCAATTTTACCTTCGGAATTAAATTTAATTGCAACACGTAAGCAATAATGATCTTTACTTTAGATTGTTTTTAACATCGTAGCCTGATTAGTTTTGTTTATATAAAGGCCTCCGTATATCTCTATATAAATCATTAAAACTGGCAGGTATCGATCAGAAACTAGATTTCAAATTATGCAATTTTCCTAAGCTTCAAGAAATAACTATAAAAGTCAGAATCAACGAAAAAAATAAATATTTCACCAGAAAAAATCATGAAAAATTACCTTTTACAAAAATCAATAACAACTAAGATTGAGGTCAACTTCCCTTTTTCCTATAAATCAACAGTACAAGGTTTTAACAAATATTATGATGGTAAACTTACGATTTAGTTTCTAGTTCATTATACTCTGTATAACCTTCCATTTCTGGATTCGATAGATTTTTGGTTTGTCTCAATTCAAAAGGAAAATGTGATAAGTTTAGTAAATTAGCGTTTTTGAAAATGCCGACTAAATATTTTTTTTGAGTTTGCAAAGTTAAATGTATCAGGATAACTAAGCCTGGTAAATTATTTTTAATCTTAAGCATTTTTCAAAATGAGAAAACCATGTATACAGACAAGAAAAATCTTATACTAGAATCCGAGGCATTTCTTAAGAAACCTTTCCCCCTTCGACCCCAAATAGAGTATTGTTGGCACTGACACTACCAGCCATTAAGTGGCCAATTTCTCGTATGTTAACCATCTTCGGTCATGACAGCACAAAGCCTCATGGTTGAAGCTATCACGACCTTTTAGAAATTCGTGATTTACAACCATCTGCCAATGTGCAAAGAAGAACAATTTACAACTGACGGATGAGTATTATCATGTTAAATGGGGGAAATTTTCCAGGACATTGCCTTCCAGGTTTCTGATGCGGCGCGTGACGCCAGACTCATCCACTGGAACGTCCTCTCTCTGCCCTGAGGTCCAGTGTTTTTCTTTTTATTTGTCTTCTTTCCCCTTTTTTGAAAATTATCTGCATAAACTTCCGAGAGGTTTCGGTTCGGAGGGATAAGGTCTACGTAGTCGAGGCCTTCCTATTTTAATAATATATATTTTCATGGAGGGTTGATCACTAAAGTCTCTCTCTCTCTTTCTCTCTCTCTCTCTCTCTCTCTCTCTCTCTCTCTCTCTCTCTCTCTCTCAGCCTCGCCATACATCAGTCGAATAACAACTAGACATCTTCAATGCTAACTTTCTTGTCCATTTCAAAAACAGAGTCCTTGTTATATTCTGCTGTGAGCTTGGTGCCTCTGCGCTATATGAGGCTAAGAAAGTCACAGAAATCAAAATGTTGTTGTTCTGGTAAACTGCTCGATTATTCAATATTAGCTGAATAAAAGTAAATTGAATAATAATGTATCATAACTATTAAGAAATATGGAAATCTAGAACAACAGATTGCGAGTCCTACTGAATTTAATGAGAACAAGTTACTGTTATGTAATAATAATTGGTAAAAATGATGATACCTATAAATATCACATTAGTGTTTTTCACGCGGTGACCAAGACGAAGTGAATAATCGCATAATATTGAATGAGATGCCATTAACGAACGCCGAATATCATATTCATAAGTACTTCGTATAGTATATCAGTGGGAGACAGAGCAGCGAAGCCTGACAGCTGTAGCAACACGTGAAACTATCGCCGTGAATTAGCAGAACTTGAGCTGATCCATGATGAGTAGTCAATATTTATAAGTACTTTTTATCATTTCATATTTACTCCAATTTAGTCTAATGGAATCTGACTAACAGTTTCATGATGAACGACACGATGTTCTCTCTCTCTCTCTCTCTCTCTCTCTCTCTCTCTCTCTCTCTCTCTTTTTCTCTCTCTTTTTCCTGCGATGTTAGATCCCAAGATGTCATACGAAGCCGCATGTTTGACAACCAGACCTGTAATACTGTTCTCTGGTGTTTTCATCTGGCGTGATTTTTTTATATATTATTTATCAGCTTTTGATATGAGCTATTGTGTAAGCATAATATATGAATAATTGTAGTGTTACTGCAATTTATGTATATAAAATTGGCACTTACAAATCTTTTGCATGCAGTCTAGAATTTCTTTGGCTCTAGTACTCATTGTCGAGAAACATCTGGTAATTACTTCTAAGTTAATTATATCAAGAGTTGTTTAGAACATTCAAATAAATATATTGTCATTGCCTTCATTTGAGTAATGTTCATTCATAAAAGACCTGTTTTGCTGCCCTCGGTAATAAGTAAAACATACCAACGTAAATGATGTAAAATCCTTACTTCCTTCAGGGAGTATAGAGGAATAAACGAGGCGATAAAAGGCCAATTTGATGGTGACATGAGAGAAGCTCATACAAGAGCAACAGTGGAATTATCGCTGTTGAGATTCGCTATAACGTTGACACAGCTGTCAAGATCCCACCTCCCCGATATGATGTTTTTGCTGCGGCTGCCGCTGCTGCTGCTGCTGTTGCTGTTGTTACAGCAAGTGTGCGGCTTAATATGTCTTCATCAGCTCACACACATCTGTTGCCATATGTTATCTTCTACGACACTTGTAAGGATAGTATGGGACGGAATGTATCTCGGTGGTTTTTTTTTTTTTCTTTGATAACGAAATCAATCTGTACACATATTTAGACAATTAGATAATAGAAAAAACAGAAGGCGAAGGAAAAAAAAACAAACAAAGATAATAGATGTATAAATGTTCAGTAGGGTGAATATTTTCTATATGCGAAAATATGAAACTAATGCAAATCGATAGACTTACTATACAAAACTTACTTGTTTAATTTCATAAAAATGGAACGGAGGTGTCAGAGGGTACACCAAACCAGCATTTTAGTTACACAACTGTCTCGTGGGTCTTATTAATGCTCCGATTACTCAGCTTTAGAGTTTCTATCGTCGAATATCTTAACTACGTTCCCCTAATGAACCATTTGTATTCTAACATGCTCACTCTTGAACGCTTCTCAAACTGTTTCCAGATCTAACGAATAGAAAAAAAAAAAATATTTAAACACATCTCGTGACCTCCAGCGAAGGATTAAATTTCATTTTGAGCCCCGGGATTCTTTTAAACCTCTGGATTATTATTTATGTTTTAACGGTGCCACGAATTCTAAGTAGCTGGGAGTGCCACCAATGCTAATTTATTGAGCTTCAAGAATAGAAAATGGCGCTAAGTAAAGGAAAAAGCAAACTTTTTCATGCTAATATATTTAGCTCTTAAGCGAATAAACCCCAAATCTTCTGATTATTTGTGTCGTCTGATCCTCGGATGTAAACTCGGGACTTGGAAGCAACAACCAAAGCTACCTGATATTTTACAGCCGAACTTGTCGCCATTCATTAAGTCCGGTAGGGAC
>NC_090745.1:92967591-92977591 GCF_036898095.1 Palaemon carinicauda
TCCCTTCTTCTCCCTTTCAATTGCCTCTGTCTCTTCCTTCTCTTCTCCTCCTCTTCTCCTATTTGGGGCGGGTTCCAAGTCCCACGTGGCCCTATAACATATTACCAAAGTGACACTCAGCTTTATGTGTGGGACTTTTTTTTTTTTTGCTCTCACAAAAACGCATCCTTTTTTAATGAACGTTCTCTTACTCCAGATTTGGTGAAATATTGTATGTACAATTTATTATTGCACAGTTTTGGAGCTTTAATTTTTTTTGCACAATCTGCTGCCTTTTATAATGCGCATGTGTGCCACGAATTATATATATAAATATATATATATATATATATATAATATATGATGTGTGTGTGTGTGTGTGTGTGTGTGTGTGTGTGGACAAAGTGTATGTTTTTGTGTATATATATGTTATATGTATACCGGTATATATATTATAAACACACGCACACGTTTATACTATATATATATATATATATATATGTATATATATATTGTAATAAGTATGTGTGTTATAACAGAAAATAAAAGAAATGTGTGAATAGAAGACTTAGTTAATTTCTATGAATTTTAAAACTAACGACCAATTTTTACCTTTGTACATAAAAGGGGCACAGAACCCAAAACTCAAAATTCATCCACGGTAACGATGAAGTGTCGCTATATCAAGGTATAATAACTTCAGGTATTAAGGGTACCTTTCACAGACTCTTTCATGAAATTCAAGAAAGCGGTTTGTTTTCGTTATAATGTGTTATCGCTATTCTAAATTTATATACATTTGTAAGGGCACTAGATATCCATTTTATGTATATAGAACGCTTCCTGCGTTTTGACTGTTTGCAAAAGATCTTCTATAATCCAAGGCATAGAGAGTATAATGTGTAGACCTTGGTATAATCAGTACTTTTTCTCTGGATTTTTTTTTTCTTATTTATAAACAACAAATTTAGTACATTACGTCTGCATATGCAATTAACATGAAATTAAGTAACACATTTAATTAAACAACATACTGAAGTCGAATATGGTATCTTGGGTGAGATGATGTTTTATATAATTTTATGTAGCTTTTTTTTTTCTTGTTAGTTTTTTTTTTTCTATCTATAGAAAACATTGTCGATAACAGCAAATAAAAAAGAGTAATTTGTTCAGCTGGTCAATTTATGGCGTAGATGATAAAGAATAAACTTATCTATGAAGAAAAGTCTTCCCTCGGGACAAAAGCTTTTGATTCCGATCGTTGTAAAGGTGCGTGTGATATTGTATTGGGGGATATCAGGTTTATTATCTTCTTTACGAAACGTTGAACTTCGTAACTTTCAGTTGTGAAATGTTTATTCTGACCTTACGCCACCAGTTTCATATACTTCTCATTCAGTGTGGTCTTGTGTAATCTCCCTCTCTTGACAGATTAGATAATTTATAGTATCTGTTCTTTTTAACTCATTTTAGGGTGTACACAATGATGTTTTATTGTAGTTTTATTCTAAATTTGGTTTCGTTGGAAGAACACACGGTTATCGTAACTACTGCTATATTACAGTCTAAAAAAAAAAAATGTTTGTCAGCGAAAGGTAAACAAGTATTTCTTTATAAAAGGGTCTGGGACATATTCAATCTTGCACTCAATCTTTCTTCCCTTCCCTCTCATTCTGCCCTTACCTCCCACTGCACCATCCCAGCTCCCAATATCGTCCCTTCCCACCCTTGCCTGGGGATAATAGAATCCCTCCCAACCCACCCTTGGGTGAAAAAATGTTTTGGGTTTGTGTTCCGGAGTGGTTTGCTCTGATGGCGAAACCAGATGGAGTAGAAGGAGAGAGAGAGAGAGAGAGAGGAGAGAGAGAGAAGAGAGAGAGAGAGAGGAGATGAGTTTGGGTTCAAGTGAATCTCTACTCAATGTTTGTGTTTGCCAAATACTGATTTTTCGAAATTTACATTGAATTGCAGTCGACGAAGAGTTAATTTTTTGAATTACCGACCGGGTTAAAAATGGATTTCCCCCCGATGTTATATGAAAGAAGGGAAGGTCAGAAATATAAAACCTGCGACATATGGCGACGCCGTCGACTAAACTGAGAGGAGGAGTGGGAGGCGGAGAAGGAGTAGGAGACTAGCAGCACTAGGAACAGCAGCAGCGGCAGCAGCAGTGCAGGGCTACGACACTGTCTTGCAAAGGGCCGATAACCTCCTTGGTTCACCTAGAGGATGTCGCCCTTAGCAACCTTCGAGGATTAACTCTTTCTGGTACCCAGCTTGCTTGAACTGAGTTGTATCAGGCATGGGTCTCTTCCTCCTCCTCCTCCTCCTCCTCCTCCTCTCTTTCACTAGAAAATAGGTGGCTGAGAAGGAGAGCGAGGAGGAGACAAGAGGGTAGATGACGTCGAACGATAACAATTTCTAATATAGGGACACAAAAAGTAGAACTCTCTCTCTCTCTCTCTCTCTCTCTCTCTCTCTCTCTCTCTCTCTCGTTTTATCTCCTCTTCTATGGGCAGCAAATGAAGTATTGAGATTATTGTGATGCCAAACGACAACAGACATAGTTGCCGCAACATTAACTTTGGTCATAATCACTGCAAATTTATTTTTCTTACATGCTTCTGTGTATATATATATATATATATATAAATATATGTATATATATATATATATATATAAATATATATATATATGTGTGTGTGTGTATCTATATATATATATATATATATATAAATATATATATATATATATGTGTGTGTGTGTATCTATATATATATATATATATATATACACACACACACCTACACGTAATTTATGTATGAAATTATCATATGAGGTCAGAGTTAAACAATAAAACTAGATTAAACAACTAAATATTTTTTTTTCTAGTCATACCCGTTTACTTATTAAAGTAGACAGTTTACCTTACCATAAATTTGGCATAAAAGCCAACCTTTTATAATTAGTTTTCTGTTTTAGGCATAGTGTGTGTCTCAATTTTCTGCTACCAAATGACTGTGATTGACCTTGCAAACGATTTCTCACATAACTTTGCATGAAGAATTAGCCACTCTACATTATAGTTTCCAAGGTCGTCGCCTTCTACCCCAAGTTTTCAATGTAATCGTTGTTGTGCCTTAGTAATTTATATTAATCCCTGTATTCGGCATAGACAAGAAATTACTCATCCTAATTTCGAAAAAATAAGGAAATGGAATTTTCTCATTCGTTACAATTTTATAAATGGATCCTCCAGAAAAGAAGGGCTCGAAGCCTTTTTATTTTTTGGCTGATTCTTAGCTTTACAGCCATAATTACATTGTATGGTTAACGAGTAGTTTAGGCAGGGGGTAGTAGGCTTCAGTGTCAAAATTGCTTCATTTGCTCTCTTTCATAGTATTTTACTCTACTAAAAACAATAAAAAGTATTATTATTATTATTATTATTATTATTATTATTATTATTATTATTAGTTTGATCTAAAGAATGTATTGTTCAGTTTTCCAAGACAAGAGGACAAAAGATATACTATAACATAATTCTCTCTCTCTCTCTCTCTCTCTCTCTCTCTCTCTCTCTCTACATATATGTATTCATCTTTTATGTATGTAGCTCTATATATATTATATATATATATATATATATATATATATATATTTATGTGTGTGTGTGTGTGCGTTGGTTTATATATGCATTTGTAATTGTATATATGCATCAATAAAAATGGGTCCCATAACGAAGCAAGGGGCTGTTGGCCATGTGTCTCATTTTAATAAAAGTTGCCACCAGAGAATAGGAGTTGAATGACTCCAGAAATAAGGACAAACGAGAAAAAGATATTCTCATTTCTGCGCCTCATTACTTTTTCATAAAAGGAAATGGAATGGAAAATTTTTTTGACGCAAATTCCTTTTTATGGATTTTTTTTTTTGGACCATATTTTCTGCTAGAGTTTTTGACATTATTTGTGCAATTTATGCTATGAAGTATACTATTGTTTTGAAATTTAGATTTTTTTTTTCTCTCTCTCTCTCTCTCTCTCTCTCTCTCTCTCTCTCTCTATATATATATATATACTGTATATATATATACATATATATATATATACATTTGTATTTATATAATATATATATATATATATATATATCTATCTTGCTTTTACTCTTCAATAGATTAAGTTCATGGTCATTATTCTTTGACTATGAGATACACCTCCGCCATTTATATTTTCTTTTCGTTCGAAAATTTGGAATTTGGCTATAGCTTCCATTTCCTCTTTTATCATAAGACATATGTATAAATTAAAATGCCTTTTCTCTCTTTTCACTATATGTAGCATTGAAGCAAGAAGTCGGACAGTAACACGGATGAGTTAATTAAATGTTAAGATTTATTATCCTTTATTAACATGCGATTTTCTTGTATATATTTATGTGTGTGTGTGTATATATATATATATATATATATATACACACACACGCAATTTAAAACAGACTCATTTCTGTAGGTAAACTTAGTAAGTTAATGACTGATTTTTACATATATTATTTTCCCTTTCCCCTCGCAAAAAAAAAAAATCTAATAATTGACTTGGTTATTCATTTGGAACCTTTCCGTGTCTTGTCTTACCTTACATACCATGGTCAGCCATTCAGTTACACCACCGATGACTCCTACAACTTCACATTGAATTTCACCAGCTCTTGTTGCCTTTCCAGTCTTTTAACTTTTAATTATCCTAATTCCTTTCACCATATTTTCAAATTCAATTTGCATTATTCGTCTTATTTTTTCCTTGCGGATCAACTTTCTACTCTCCTATACAATTAATTATTCTTCAAAACAATATCTCAGTAAGAATAAGACCGTGTTCTTTTCCGAATGCATCTCTCTCTCTCTCTCTCTCTCTCTCTCTCTCTCTCTCTCTCTATCTCTGTTTTGTGAAGCATGTTCTCATAATCCGCACATATATGGTATTCTTTATTATACACCTTTCTCCCCTTTGCTTGGCATTCTGCCATACAGGCACTGACCTCTCTTTCTTAAAAAAACAGGCTTAGGGTGAGGTAGCTAAACCGACCGCCTCTTTTTTTTTCTTGACATAAACATTTGTTGGTTTCTATTATTGTGTGAAGGGATGGGTGTGATTCGCGGGCCTATTTCACGTGAGCAAAGTGGTTTATCATTTAGTCAAATAAGCTCAGTAGGCACATTTTAAGGTATACATCATATATATGTAGTATGTATATGTATTATGCATATATATTATATATGTATATAATATAGCATTTGATATGTGTATATTTTCATATTTTAGTATAGGCCTATATATATATATATATATATATATATGTATATATATATGTATATATATACATATATATACACATACATACACAATATATATGTATATCATATATAGCCTATATATATTCTAGGTTATATATAATTCGCATAAGCAGAATATTTTTTTAAAAAACAACCTTGTTACTGAACAGAACGTAAAATACTATTCCATAGCCGTTAGATTTATGTCGAACGTAAGAATAAAATATTTGAAAGAACTCAACAGAGTTGGAAACAGCAGCAGCAGCAGCATCAAGCTAAAGCCTTAAGAAAATGGACTGGCACTCCAACATCCACTAGAGGCTTATATAAATGGAAGTTTCTGAGTGTTTGTTTTGAGTTCTGGTGCGCTGTGCTAGTGGAGGCTGTAGAGGTGGCTCCTCTTGTGGTTACGTACCACTTAAACACACACATACACACACACACATACACTAAAACATTGGCCATTTCTACGAAATATTATATACAACTGAAGAGAGAAACAAATTCATATTTCTTATTTTATTTAGATCTGGCTGTATGGGTTACTATACTCTCCGCCATTACACACACAACCTCTCTCTCTCTCTCTCTCTCTCTCTCTCTCTCTCTATGTATATATATATATATATATGTGTGTGTGTGTGTGTGTGTGTGTTGTTTGTGTGTGTGTATGGAAGAGAGTATAAATACATACATTCATACAAATAGTACGATTTTTTTTCTGAGCACTTATTACGTGAGATTGTCATATGAATATGTCTTGCCTTTTCTAAGAATTTTTATTGTAGTCATGAAAGTAAATTAATAACAAAATTAAGATAGACATGGCAGTTGGTTCAACTTCCATTTTCTTAGGCCGCCACCTCCATAGATGTTTCATCCATCTTCTGTTCAATGTCTTTTTATAATATCTAGCCAGTCGTCTATAGGCTACTTTATAATCCCTTGTTATAGATTCGCTCATTTAATGTCATATCACAGTAGTTCTGTTCTCTTTTAAGTAACTATGAACACCAAAAACAACTGCGACGAAGAATGCGAGTTTCACCTCTCGCCATATCGTGTCCTATCTCCTAAAATAACTGTAAACATTCCTGTTTGGCGCGTTAGGTATTCAGCGGGTGTTTTTATTTTCGTTTTGGTTATTTATCTCAGCTGATAGAAGACACCTTGTTTTATACCTTTTATTTCGTTATAAGACGCATTGATTGTAGAAGAATGTCTACCTAAAATCAATCCCCCAGCGCTCATCTTTGCGTTTGAATAAGTTGTTGAGAAATGTGCGAAAGAAAATGGGAATTTGCCATCAGCCACCCGGCTCATATGTGGGCCAGGCGGAGCACGGGAACATAATCATATATCCTCATAGTTGTCACAATCCCTCGGCCACCGTGGCTTCTCATTGGCCGCGGCCCCTTACCCGAGTTGTGATTGGCGCTCAGGCGGCGCGAAGGAGGCGAATCTAAGCATCCGAGAAGCGAAGCCGATACCGCTCAAGTTCAGAGAAGGATAAGACCTCTCGAACGCTGGGTGATTGGTAAAGATGTTGCTAATTATGGAAAAATCGATATGTCTTTGTAATGGCCAAATGAACACTTATCAGAACGAGTTCTGTTGATGCCTCCTGTTTATTTGGCCTCTACACTTATTTGTAAAATATCCATAGCATCAGTAATCTTCAACATTGAAATTATTAGTAGAAATAAGAAACGTTGTCAACCAGGAGATTATGGATGAATTTTCAATATGTCCTCCATGATAAGAGCCATCAAAGGACAGAAATGTAGCCTGAATTGTATATTCAAGCGATAAAATTGTAATATATTTAGCAATATTTAGGTTACAGCAAAATCAAAGTGAAGTTTATGTATTGTAATAGGTTCATTTGATATCAGATCAGGAGACAGATGCTCTTTATAGTCCACATGACTGCTTGGTACATTTCTAAAGATAGAAATGGTGCCAATAATATTATATATATATATATATATATATATATTGTATATATATGCATATATATGTATATATATATATATATATATATGTATATATACATATATATATATTTGTGTTTATATATATATATATATATATATATTATATTTTACATATATATATATATATATGTATATATATTTTACATATATATATATATATATATATATGTATATATATTTTACATATATATATATAAATATATATATATATATATACATACATACATACATACATACATACATACATATATATATATATATATATATATATAATGTGTGTGTATGTGTACTTCGAGTGAGTTCCTGCTAATGTAAGATTTATCTGTCTAGAATAATGAAGAGAATTATTGTAGCTCATCGAGAAATTTTATCATGGCAAAATCAATAAAACATCAATTGTGATTTAATATCTGGAGGGAATATATCGAGCTTTGGAGGTTAAACGATTGATGAAACTTATAAATCAAACCTTTGCTGATTAGTGACATCTCTTATTAGAAATAATTGTACTACTGGTAAGACTAGATATCTATATAAAGAGTTTTATAAAATATTAGGAATAAAACTGACTTGTCATAAAAATAAGATTTGGAATAGCATTGATTACAATGGAAAATCTATGAAATCTAATTATGTGAGAGAGAGAGAGAGAGAGAGAGAGAGAGAGAGAGAGAGAGAGAGATTAATGTGGAGGTCCTTAGTCGTAACAGATCACCATAAAGAGAGGTGATGGTGCTGACCTCAGCCAAATACTAAGTGATGATAGATGATTATGGCCAATGGAGTCCATTTAATGGGTAACCCGTAAGGAGAAAACCAGATGGTATGTATTAAGGAAGAATACGGCAATTGATAGCAATAAAGACTTATTGATATGTGTTATTCGAGAATGGTTATTGCTACCTAGACTTCTGCATACGCACATTTTCCTACCATTCTTTTGATTAGAAAAAAAGATGACCCTTTTTTAACGTCCCAGTTTAGACAAATATTTGTGATTGAATTATCTTATTAGTAAAATTGTTATAAATTTATTTGTGCCATTAATCATGTATTAGCATGAAATTAATTGGCTTCCTTTTTTCTCCCCTGGCCTGAATTAAGCTCGGGAGTTTCATAAAGATTAATGGATTTTCATCTAAAAGACTTCTGTGGAGTTTTTCAATTAAGGGGAGTTGTGTTGACCCTGTCCCTTTCATCATATTATACTACCCATTCAGGTCCCAGCATCTCTCCCTCCGTCCCATCATCTCCCCACCTTCCTCCTCCTCCCCCTCTCCCTCTTTCTCCTCCTCCTCCTCCTACATCGATTGGATGACAAAATTCTTTAGTTCCTCTTTATTTTCTAGAGAGGGAGTGAGAGTTCCTTTGTCTATTTTTTTCTTTCTTTTTTAAGGAGTTTGATCGCTGGAAAACTTTGGCGGAGCATGATATTGGTCGTAAATTTTGTCATGCGGGAAGTCCATAGTGGGTTGGGTTATTAGAGCATTATACCAGCAACCGGATATTGCTCCCTCCATCGGCGGCTAAAAGGGAAAGGGTGTGTCCGGATACTGGTCAATTTCGTAGAGGTTGAGATGTCTCGATGTGCATTTTCATCCGAGTTCAATTTTTTTTTTCATATTATATGCAACATCTCCATTTTCTTACAAACTGTATACGACAATTTTGGTTTTATAATTTTTCCTTCAGTTATTTTTTCCAATAGGGTATACGTATTAACTCTGCAATTTATTAACTTGGTGAACAATTGCTCTGATTCAATCATACGAAAACAATTGATTTTTTCTATATAATTTTCTATGGTTAATTAACGTATAAATGTATATATATACATATATATATATATATATATATATATATACACACACATAGATAGATAGATGGATAGATAAATAGATTATTAATTGTACTGCCTATATCATAAGCTTCTTTTCTAGAAAAGAACTCGCGCCTATCTACTATTTGTTGATGCGTAGTTATAATTGTAATTTTATATGCATACACTAGAATACAATTTTTTTTCTTCTCTCTCTATCTGGCATCTTATATGGCCCTCTTCTTTTTTTGTGTGTGTTTGTGTGTGTGTTCTGTTTGTCCCTCGTACACGATACCCTACTAAATCCAACCCCACCCCCACCTTACCCCACCTCATCGTATCCCTACACTCCTCCCTGACGGGACCTAATGTAAAAAGCCAATTTCAAGTTTGTGTAGAGTGTGTCTATCCTTGGCTAGCGTAGTCCTCGCATTCCCGAGGCCTCCCTAATGCCAGCAATTCGGATTCAGGCTTGAACAACCGCAGCGGAGATAGCTTATATGCTGCTGGGGACGAAGAGGAAGAGGGGTAGGGGGGTAGGAGAAGAAGATGGTGGAGGAGGGGCTTGTGTTGTGTAGATGGTGATGGTTAAAAGAGGGATATCTGTCCTTCTTCGCATGTCATATATTAAGACTGTTTGCGACTGATAGGATCTTTTTATGCTATGAAACCGCGTTCGGAACGCTCTGTCTTGGATTGGGTTGAATTTCTGAATGTTGTGCGTTAGAACACAGTATGGCTTTAAAGGTGATCGTCTCATGATTGCACTTGAAAATAAAAAACACTTCGATGGCTATGATTTGAATTGATTCTTGGAAGACTTTTTGTTTACATTTTAAATGAGAAAAATTAATATGGTTAGTTTGCGATGGG
>NC_090745.1:92982591-92990091 GCF_036898095.1 Palaemon carinicauda
TTTTTTTTTTTTTTTGCGACTTAGCCTCCATTACAAGCTAGACAGATCGTCTACGGAATTTTATGGACCGGATTTTCAATACGAGGTTTTCTTTTCTGACAGAATACAAAAGCCAATGGAAATCGTGCATAGTCACTTTATCTCGGTTAAAAGTATGAGAAAGCAATAAAAGCTAAGCTATTCAGAATATATGTAACTGAATCCTCTCTTAGCCTAATACATATTATAAACTTTAACTTTCTCGTGTCTTTAATAGAAAATAAAATCCTTATTCCGTTTAATTTGCAATACTTAGAAGCCACCTATGGGCATTTTATTTTAATTTAAATATAAAGAAAAAAATTCACCTTTCCAATTTATATGTACATCAATTTTTGTATTTGAATTCCCATAAAGTTAATGTTTTGTTACATGATCCGATAAAGTTCTAATTAATAAGAATATTCTTTAAAAAGAAAATTTTGCAATTTTTCATACTCATGCTAGATATACAATAAGTATGAATATTTCCATACACATCTGCTTGTTAACATATTGTGTTCGTCGGGCCTTATGTTGTAGTACAGTCCTAAGTATATTTTTTATTATACGAAAATTGGTTGGTATTGTCCTATTCTGGCAAATAAATAGGACTTTCGATCACAGATCAATGCCATATCTGAGATTACCTTGATCAACAGTAGGTAAATTTGGAAGTCTTATCATGGTTCTTGTTATTTCATCCTCTCTCTCTCTCTCTCTCTCTCTCTCTCTCTCTCTCTCATAAAGTATACTGATTGTGGTCAATTTTTTATTATTATAATATTTGATTTCCTTAGAGTGGAATGGAAAATCTCTTTTCTATATAAGCAAAACAAACATTTTCAACCTGTCATGGATGGCGAGTGGCCACTCACCATTTGCCATTTGCCATGTGTCATGTCATTCTTATCATTCCCCTGGCCCTCGGGTGCATGCAATAAGTTTCGAATGAGTTCTGGGAATCTGTGATTGGTCACCATCATTCTTATTCCTGCTTTGATTACTACTTTTCCTTTCACGTTGATGGCAAGTAATGACCTTCGCCATTAGCTCGGGAAAGTTATATTTTTCGCGTGTTTCTTACTCTCCTAATGAGGCCCCGATGACCAACTTTAGTAGTAAAACATTTGCAACTTTAACATGGTCATCAAATAAAGCGACACAGCTGGTGCTATGTGCTTCAGGAGATGTCGTTTTTAACGATGCAGTCAGCCTCCGTCGAAAGAATAAAAACAGTAGAATTACTTTCAGTATATGCCCATATAAATGATTCTAGTTGAAAATAGCTTATGATAATGACGAAAGCACTTTATTCATTGATTTATTTTCCCAACAAGGACTGACACACATATATATATATGTATATATATATATATATATATATGTGTGTGTGTGTATATATATATATATGTATATATATATATATATATATATATTATATATATATATATATATATGCGTAAAAATCACAGGAAAACGTGGTGCTCAGATGCAGAAGAACCACAGGGAAAATGAAAATACGAAATATACGCTTAAGTATTTTCATTTTCCCTGTGGTTCTTCTGCATATATATATATATATATATATATACACACACACATACACACATACTCTAATTATCTATAGTATATATTTACACATACCCAACTAAACCCGTAACATCTTGAGCAGAAGCAAATAATTTTTACCTCTCGTTCTCACGTTCTTCAGCTGTGAGAAACTCCTAAAAAAATGGGCTGAAGAGTCCGTTGCATTCAAAGAAGTTAATGGTCACTGCATTTTGATACATTGCCACCGGGAAGAAGAATAAGACTTTAAAAAATAATTCGTCGATTACCTGCCATTAAATGAGTGAAGATGTTTGAGGTTTTATGGTGTGGGGGCAGTTTGTATCCGAGGCGTTTAGTCTCTTCTTAAGCCCCTTTCATTCGCCTGTGTTGTGGTGATTTAACGAGTCTGTTTGGTCGTTAAGAAGATTTTTATTCTCGGTGTCTTGTGTTGTTTTATTGATAGGACATTTTAGTCTTCATTTCCCTGTTTGTGAGGAATGCTCGCTTTCATGCGATGGCTCCATTCGGAGATCCTTTGTGTATATGTGAGTTAGAGAATGTATGAGACGCCTTCTCGTGGTGTTCGCATTCTTAGTACATAATCTTCATTATATGAAATAACAAGAAAAATAATGATCCTTTGGTTTTGGTTCTGTGAGAACAATTTTCTATCTAAAGATTTGTAGACATTTCGGTGAGGAGAGGCGAAGGAGAGTTGAGCTCTAAGGGAATTCCCTTGCAACGAGCAGCTTGGCACTTTAAATCACATTTCAAGAGCATTACTAATCAGTGTCCTCCTTGGAGCCGAAAGGCTGATTCACTCTTTGTTAACCAATATTTACAAAGATTGCGTCAGTTACGCTGGGTTTATTGCATTGTTTGTGATTCACTCGTTTTTTTATGTTTATTTTTTTAGTGTTTTTGCACTTAGTTCAAGGATTAAAAATCTTAATTTTTATTTTGTGATAAGAACACTATATCCAAGAGATTAAAATGTGTTGAGAGAGAGAGAGAGAGAGAGAGAGAGAGAGAGAGAGAAGGTTGGTGAACGTCGTCGGAACAAATTTTATCTCCCACAGCAGATTCTTACATTTTATCACGGTCTCTTAAGATTTTTATCAGACCGCTCATTAAGTTTAATCTCTTTTCAATTTGACTTCGACTTAAGCCATTTATCGAAAGCAGCTTATTTTAGTTGCGTCAATTATGAGGTGGGATTTTCTTTATTATTACGCATTTTTATTTACATTTGTCTAATTTTGATATCGGGTTTAACATCATTGACGAGGAACTTATATATAAGGTATTATCGATTTACATCCCGATGACATTTGATATCGTTGCAAGTCGATCTTACTGATTTTAGAATTGGTGCATCACAGCGAAGACAAATGCCAAGAATAAGATATTTATGTAAGTCCTTTGGGAAGGTAAAAGTAGAATCAAGACTTTAAAACTCCTGTATTAAACCTAGAGAAACCTCTTAAAAATCATGTTGTTTTGAAACGGGAGACTTTGTAAGGGGCGCTAGTGTGTGTGTGTGTGTGTGTGTGTTTTTTTTTTTTTTTTTTTTTTTTTTTTTTTTTTTGAAAGGGGGTGGGTAGAGGTGCTTTGGGTAGTTTTTTTTTTTTTTTTTTTTCTTTTTTTTTTTTTTGAAAGGGGTGGGTAGAGGTGCTTTGGGTAGTTTTTTTTTTTTTTTTTTTCTTTTTTTTTTTTGAAAGGGGGTGGGTAGAGGTGCTTTGGGTAGTTTTTTTTTTTTTTTTTTTTTTCTTTTTTTTTTTTTTGAAAGGGGGTGGGTAGAGGTGCTTTGGGTAGTTTTTTTTTTTTTTTTTTTTTCTTTTTTTTTTTTTGAAAGGGGTGGGTAGAGGTGCTTTGGGTAATTTCCGACACACCAAATATAAAATTAAAAAACAAAAGTTTCTATTATTGTTATCTTTATTCTCTTTTCTCTGTCTAGCTCTTCCCCAATCAGTCCTTCCTCCTTTTACTCTTTCATCTCAGAGAATCACTCTGGTTGGATTAAAAGCCACATACTTTAAGGAATACTTTGAATTACTTAACACCTCGAGGTATCAGATACTCGAATTTAGGGTCAAGAGAACTTGTTTCCTCTGATTCATTGGCAGATGGCTTCTCTCTCTCTCTCTCTCTCTCTCTCTCTCTCTCTCTCTCTGCCTTTGATTTATTTTAGTTACGAGGGAGTATGCTTTAAAAAAATCTTTTTTTTCGTTATAAATATAATAGCTACTTGGTTATTTTAGACGGTAGCAATCATTTGGCCTTTGTGTCCATCCTATAGAATGTATGTTTGTGTGAGTGTGTGTTGACCATGCGTAATATATATATATATATATATATATTTATATATATATATATATATATATATATAGTTAGTATGTGTGTGTTTGTGTGTGTGTAAAATTGAGACCGATATAAGTTTATTGTAGTGTTACTCAAAAATAGAAATTTTTTCGTCAATCAAAGATATAGAAGAAAAATATGTTCCTGAACATTTTTTTTTTATTAAAAAAAAATCTAAGGCACAAAAGATAGAGACTAAAGATGCTCGAAGCAAGTCTTATTTTATGTGCAAATTATTATTTATGATTTTTTATCTTTTACCTTACCAGTGACGTCACAAACGTGGAAAATATAGCAAGCAAAAGTATTTTATATTCTTCTTATGAACGCTTTAATAACCAGCAATAAAGTGCTTTTTATTGCATGGCATTGCTCATTTTACATTCGCTTGATATGGTTGCAAATTTCAGTTTGCGTGGCTTATGGCGCGTTAGCAAGCAAATGGCTGTTTAAAGGTTGAAAATTAATATATATAGCTGCTAGTCATTTCATGCGTATTAAACTTCAGCCACATTTTCATAATTTATAGATGCAATAATATAAGAGGGGCTGCACCTGCACTTAAATGCAAGTAGCGATAATGGTGCGAGTGGCGCTTTTAGCGAATCCAATAACTCTAGCGCATCTCATCCCTCGTGTTGTTCCTAGTTTGGCAAGTAGTCTTAATTAGAGAGGAAGGATTTTAATTAGTGCAATATCTCTCATTTATTCTTCTTTGCAAAATATTTTCAAGCGTCTCTTTATTTATTTATAGGTGATTTTATATTCGTCACTCAAATTAAAAGCTTTTTTACCTTCTCTAGTCTATTAATGATCAGGTTTTCTTAATGCATTACTTTGCGTTTAGCTGTTATTCTGTCTTTTCCGTGGCTAATCATAGCAAATTTTTGGAGATATTGCAATTTTTGCAGATTTTTATGCGACTTACTTTTTCCTATGGACCAACGAACAGGATGTTTTAGTTTTATTCTTTTTACGAAAATATCTCACGGTGCGATACCTAAAATATGTCTGCGTCTAATGTTACCATAGGCTTTGCTAGGTTATATCCACACTTTACTGTAGGTTCCATATAGCATTTAATTCTCTATATTTATTTATTGGAAAATAGGAATGAAAAGCAACATAGTTAATTAAACAGAAATAGATTCCTACGAAGTGACCATCTGAATACAATTATGTCAAGCATTATAGCTTGTGATTTAATATAATATGCTTTTGTTCCGCTATTTCAACAAATCTTACAATAAGACTGACACCTTTTTATGATAGCCTGAATATCTTGTATTTTTGAGTAAATTAAAATAGCAAACAGCCCAGTAACGTTTCAAAGTTAATCTTTGAGTGAATAAGACAAAGAGATACATTTACATTAAAGCAGCTGATTAGTGCTCTTGCCAACCTTTAAAAAATGAAGTTTTTGTTTATCCTTCCTCTCATAATAAGCTGCATTAATTCTTGCTGAGGTACGTTCTCTTAAAAGGAGCGAGCGAAGACGCTTAATATAAGCAATGTTAGTTTCAAAGAATACTTCAAAGATTACCTTGCTGATCTCCTTCATACGCGACTTATCATGCTCCCGGGCTCCTGTTTTGTGTTCCTTTGCCTCTTAAGGTACGAAGTCGTAAATCTGAAAGTGATAAAGACAACGTTAACTTAGAAAGAATAACCCCTTTTTTTTTTAACTTCATGCAAATTCTTCTCTTGGTTTATTGTTTATAAGTGAGTAAATCAGGTGAAGAATGAGTGAATGAATGTATGAATTATTCTAATATATCTGATGTAGCAACAGGTAAGGATGACTTGGGAGATAGGTCAGGCTTTTTCATTATCTATGAATTACCCTCTGGTGCTGCCATTGACAAAAAAAAAATAATATAATAATAATAATAATAATAATAATAATAATAATAATAATTATTATAATGAATTATTAAATTGAATCGAAGAAGCTGTTGCCATTTGGCCGAAAATATTTTTATGGTCTTTACTGAAATTCTCCAGGCTCTTGGTCAAAGTGTCATAAAGATCTCAGGCGAAAAGATGACAATGACCCAAACATAGAAAATGTAAATATTTTCTGGAAATTTCAAGTAATTTTCCTTGGAATCATCGTACTTCTCAATCGAAAGGTCTAGGGACTACTTCCAAGGAAATTTCTAATGGTCACTGAAAATTTGTACATAAGATCATCCATTATCTTTTTCTCAGATTTCTTAACCCACAAAACCGCACTTCTTTTCGCAAAAAAAAAAAAATGCAGAATTTTTTTTTTTTTTTTTTAAATTATTTTCGCCCCCATTTCATACAAACGGTCAAGCTCTTTAGCCGCAATGGAGTAACAACTGCTGTTCTTTATGTAGTCAGGAATCCCAGTTACTTAAGGAACATTAAACTTTAATGTTTTCATCATGATGTTGTAGTTTTCAAATAGCCAAGAGTGTGGGAGTTTCAGCCTGTCTGCAAAGAAAAACTTGTTTTCGGGTTGGTCATTTTATGATTAATAATATTTATCCTCCGTATCCATTTATACACTTCTATTTGCACATAATTCCCAGTTTCAAGAATATATTTGAAACAAAGAAAAAAACCAGAAGGAGGAAGTCACTCCCTGGGATGCCAGTTGGCACTTCAGTCTGTCCAAGAATATAGCTCCACGTATAAAATGGTGACAGAATTAGCGCTGTTTGTATAGCACCATACGCTAACGTTGCTATAAGATAAACCCTTTGATATATATGTGTAAATATATATTTGATATGTGTGTATATATATATATATATATATATACACGTGTGTGTGCGCGCGTGTGTGTGCGTTTGTGTGTGTGAAATTATGAACATAGTATGACTCATTAGCTAAGTCCAAAGACTAAAATGATTTCTCGCCCGGTGATAATTTAATACCACAAACCAGTAATACTGACGATTCCTCTCAGCGAAGAAAGAACCGAAAAAGAAATAAACGTCGAAAATCATAAAAATAAGCAACAACTGGTTCCGCTGGCCTGTCATCACTCTTGAGCGAAAAAAAAAACAACAACAACGAAAACAATGAGAAACGGACAGTAGCATTCCGTTTGCTTCCTCAAGTCTCATTAAATGGTTAATGCTCTTAACAAACTCTTAATCTCTCACTGCACGCTCTTTAAAAAGATACCAGCTCCAGCAATTTAATGCTTGTAAAATTCCTCCCTTTAGGCAAGGCTTGATTCTGTCGCCATTTTGTGGGGAATCTTAGAAGCCTACTCTTCACACTTAAGGCCATGCCTCCTGCCTCGAAACAAAGAAAACGGTCTGCCTTAGGCCTATTTTAACTGTAACTGTAGGTTTTTTATTTACATTTTTTTTTTCAACGAAAAGGTACTTTACATTCCATACAAATATTTAAAGTTTTGTCATTAACCAGCACACTATTCTGTACCTGTACGTACAGAAGTGTAGCAGCCTAATGTAAAGGAATTCCTGTACCTTTTGTTGATAAATTCATGTTATAGTCTCATTTTTTTATGCTTGTTTGTATTCAACAAACAACCCTTAACGAATGCGTATGTAAAACAGCATCTAG
>NC_090745.1:93007591-93012591 GCF_036898095.1 Palaemon carinicauda
TTATAAAAGTAAGTCACTGCATATTTTTGATAGTTGTCAAAAGGTAAAAGATTAAATATTAATTACATTACAAATATATTTTTAATTATTTATTTTTTTACTTGTATTTTATCAGAATATTTTAGGTATTAATAACTTCGTTTATATCCCAAATAAGACAAAATCTATTCATAATTTTTCTTTTTGGGGGGGTGGGCAGCAATCGTTATATACATTCAAAAGACTTCAATCTTGTCTGCATTTATTGCACGTCAGTCGGAAGCTTGCTTTGATCGCGGTGTTATGTGACGATTAAATCTTGACTGAAGAAGCTTAAAAGGAAGTCCCCCGCTTACCAACTTTGTTTACATCCAATAAGTAATAGTAAAAGTCAAAGCTTTGGCCAAAGCACCGAAAAGAACATACATCTCTCATGGCGACGATTAACGCCGTCTAAGCTGGTTTGGCTGCTGGCCGCAAGGTGCAACCCGGGGCTGCTCCATCATCGTGCATATTCAGAATGAATCGTCTCTCTCTCTCTCTCTCTCTCTCTCTCTCTCTCTCTCTCTCTCTCAGACTTCCATGTTTTTTTATATTTAAGAGGCAGGGTAATTTCTAAAAATTATCCAAAGATATTGATAGATTTATATATATATATATATATATATTTATATATATATATATATATATATTTATATATATATATATATATATATTATATATATTTACGAGGCAGAATAATTTCTAAAAAAATATCCAAAGATATTTATAGACTTTACAGCCAAAATATCCTTTAATAATATAAAATTCGGCTATTATATGAAAATTCCCAATCAAGTAGAACCATTTTTGCCTTTTTTTATTACATTTTCCCGCCATAATGAATCTGTCATGCCATTTCATCGGGGCTTCTCAAGTCCTAAAGAAATAATATATAGATGACTACGAAGATCATGGAGCTCGGTTTAATGCTCCCGAGGAACACGCAGTCGATGAATCAGTAAAGTGAACAACATCGTTGAGTGATGAAGAGAAATATAAAAACAAGATTTCGGCGGTCATCTTGGTGATAGTTATGGCCCACTCGTCACGGTATAACACACTTCATTTTCGCTTCTGCTTCCAGGATTTAAGGGGCAATGCATACTTACTTATTTTGTTGCTATCAAAATCATGTCTATTTTCGATATTAATAGTTTAAATAGTTATGTGAATCTGGTTATATTTTTCTAATCATTATCATGATTATCTTAGTTTATGAGTTTGTTGTTATTAGTAAGCTCTGTTAATGTATGTTAGTTCATTAATAAACCTAAATGAAATATATGTATTGAAGTAATATTCGTTTCTCAAGTTTGTACTTTAGAATGTATTTTTGTTAATTATCTTTTTTTCTATGAAATTCTATGATTATGCCTGATTTACATATTCTGGCTTTTTTTTATTCTATGTTGCTAAGGAAGAGGGAAAGAATCTAAAATTGTGTAAAGATGCGTTGTGATATGCAAACTGTACTCTCTCTCTCTCTCTCTCTCTCTCTCTCTCCTCTCTCTCTCTGGGAGTGCAAGTGGCAGCGCGTTTAGCTTGCTGTTGTATGGCCAGCGTTCGATCCATGAGCCTGATGATATAGTTAACAACCTGAGTGTGTTAACCCTCAAATAATTACTCCTCTGTTGACCTGAACAGTCCATTAAGTACTATGTTGTTAGTAGCCTTGTATATCAAGGTGTAATTAATACGGCCTTGCCAAGGTAATTCGCCCCCAATTTGGAGGCTATAATTTGTAACATGAATTCATAAGATTCTCTCCATTAGTAGCTTTAATTTTTAAACTCTCTTTCTATATGTAATACTAATCTGATGATTTGTTATTTTTTAATGCACATTTAAAAAAGAGCTTTCTATCTATTTTAAAAGTCATATTTTTTCAGCGCACTTGCTTTTTTGTGAATATTTTAATTTATGATTTTTTCAAGACGCGAAAATATATAAGCGTATTATCTCTCCTACATACTTGATGTACAGTATTCCTCTCTCTCTCTCTCTCTCTCTCTCTCTCTCTCTCTCATACCTGTTGCGCTAATTTTTGCAACGTCGTCCCGGAACCATTACGGGATATTATTGCATCATAAAATCATGACCACCACGTGTCACTCTCCTGCAACCCTCACTTTAGACCTCCCTCTATTCCTTTGCCTTCTCCATCAGCTTCGCTCTCTCAAGAAACAGTCCTTCCTTTTCCCTTATTTTCCCCGTTTTTCCATTTTTCTTATATTTTCCTTTCATGTTCTGTCCAATCATTTTGGGGTGTTTAAGATATTTGTTTTTACCCTTTATATGCACATATAAATATACATGCATTTTATGTATTTTATGTATTTTATATATATATATATATATATATATCACAAATATACATACTGTATATATATATACGCATAAATATTTTATACTATATATATATATATATATATATATGTATATATATATATATATATATACACTATGTATATGTGTGTGTTTATGCAACGCTGTGGTTCTCCTATATTATTAAATACTATTATTTTTCTATTCCACTCTTTCTAAGTACAGATACACACACACACATATATATATATATATATATGTGTGGTGTGTGTATATATAATATATATATGTATGTGTGTGTGTATATATAATATATATATAAGTATTATGTATGTATATATATGTATATGTATATATATATATATATATATATATACATATATATATATTTATATTGTATGTATGCGATATGCATTTATGTTTCTCCATATATTTTATATCATTCTCCGTAGGGTACCTTACTTGAATAAATAGTTTGAAAAATGAAAGTACCATGGCATGATCCGATAAAGTACAGAACAGCAATAGCTTCATGTAGGCTACTGACGATATGAGTGGGGCTATTTATGCAATTTCATATAAATGAGTAGACTAAAAATACACACACAGATAAATAAAATTTTATATATATGTATATATATATTATATATGTATATGTATTTACATATTTGTATATATAATATATTATATATATATGTTTGCATACATAAACAGTGTACATACTGTATATATGGTCATTCAATATTCCTTATTCCATTTTGTTATTCCTATCTCCCTTCCATTTCCTTTCATTGTTTTGTATCATGGCGTCCCAATGGCATCCTTAAGGGAAATTGCGAAGAGGAAGGAAGAATGAATAGAGAGTGGCTGACGTGGTTGGTTGGCGTGGAGGTCTTGGGCGGAAGGGGGGGATATAACCCCCCCCCCTCCCCTGCTCCCCTACCTTCCAACGCCTCCCTGGCAGCAATATTCTTACTCTCAGAGCTTTAACTCATAGTTTTTCATGAATAGAAATGGCAGCGATTTTCTTTGAGTAGATTTATTCATAAGATATAGTTAAACGGGTCGGTCCTCTTCAAGCATATTTTCGAAATGGGTTTATAACGCCTCCAAGATGGGATGCTTACTTTATTTTTTCTTATTCTTGTATTGATTTTCCCAGCTTTTTCTTATACTCCTATTGTTTTTTTTTTTAGGTTTTTTTTTCTTTTAGGTTTTTTCCTGCATTTTTCTTATTTTGTTTTTTCTAATTTCTTCTTATTCTTATATTGATTTTTTTTCTTCTTATTCTTTATTGATGTTTTTTTTTCTTATTCTCCTATTGGTCTTTTTCCAACTTGTACTAACTCTTCTATTTTTCCCAGCCTTTTCTTATTCTTCTATTGATTTTTTTTTTCATTTTTTATTATTCTATTCATATCTTTAAGTGGTTTTTATTTCTTCTATGGATATTACAGCTTTTTTTCTATGCTTTTTTTTAACTTTTTCTTATTAATCTATAGATTTTTTTTTTTTCTATTTTCAATATCTGATTGTTCAACGTCAACTATAGTTCGAGTTGGATAGATTTGCGGGTTAGTTTTTCTTAAGATATTGTTGAGTTCAGACATCGTTCAATTTTTTTTTTCTTCGTTTATTTTCTTTTGAACAACAACCGAAATTGCCATTTTTTCATTATTCAAAGACGGACGTTCGTGTCCGTAACCAGGAACGCGTACATGCTTGCAAGGACACGCACAGACTTTTGTTAACGATAGAGTTAATACCACTGTACACTTTATGTCTTTGACCAAAGATTTATTGTTCTAGAATGAAGTCCCTTAGTGCAAAAAGTTAAGCCTATTTTTCTTTAAGGCTTTCCCTTGGTTAAAAGTATAAGCCTTCTAAAGACATGTTGATATTATTACTATTATTATTATTATTTGTTGTTGTTTTTGTTTCATTCTTTTTATATTGAAGTTAAAACCGTTATTAAAATTTAGATTTAATTAGCTTCTGTATATGAAAAATTGATTGCACACAAATCAGTTTGATACTTGTCCTCACGATATAATTTGAATTTCTGTGATAAGGAAAAATATTCGTTTAATTAACTATCCACCAGTATTTGGATATAAGAGCTTTCCTTTAATTTAATATATTTTCTCCCGTTCAGTTTGGTTTATGATTTACTTCTCGAGGTATTGATCGTCGCAAGGAACAAAAGAATATTTTAGATGTTATAATATCGCATATAATTAATTACTTTTGTAACATCAAAGTTTTATTCGTAATAAATTTTTCATACTATTTATGAACTTAATAGAATCAAGTTTTATAATTTCTGTCTTTTCGAGATTCTTTTTGTCTGAATAATTCGTGGTAATATATTTACGTCCATTTATTGCTTCCCATTACTTTGGAAAATTTCATAATTGATTTTCATGTATATTTTATAACTTTTCCTTACCGTAAGTGTATTCCTAATGTTAGAAATAAATTTGGAATAAACTTATATATAATCTTAAAAATAGACTTTTTTTGATAATCATTTAGTTTAATTTTTTCTTAATCCAGAAACCTGTGTTTGGTTAGCCTCCTATTTTTTATCAAATGGTCATCAAATATAAAACGAATCTATCTCAAAATACTTCACATATTTGGTAAGAAAAATA
>NC_090745.1:93015091-93027591 GCF_036898095.1 Palaemon carinicauda
CTTTACCTCTTTTTCTATTTTCCTACGGAGGCAAGGAACGAGAATCGGATAGAAAGGAATATAGATTCTGTAAACCTCTGAGATTCAGAAGATCCTGAAGGTTTTAAAAGCGCCGGATGCCAGTGGTGTGGGGAAAAAAAAAGCTTTTCCCCGCTTTAGATGTCTTTTGGCCGGCGAGTAATGCAACTTTAGGCATTTTGATGGTGTTGATAAATCTTCAAACGAAAAGCCTTCTTGTTTGTTTTCTCTTGTAAATCGTTGGTAAAATGCTCAAAGTGGAATGCCACTGGGCTGGTATCACACAAAGCATTTAATACCTTGAAATATTTGTATCCCTCCCAAATATTCGCAAGGGATTGGACCGTAAGTAAACACAGTCATGCTGTTGATAAGAACAACGAAGATTCTTTCTGGCTTTCTCTCCTATCAGGGACCTCTTAGAATTTGTTGGTGAACGAAAGTCCAGCCAATCAGCTTAATATACCTTCTTCAAGAAAGCTAGCTATTATCTTAATGCCTCATAATTTCTAAATCTGGATTGGGCGAAGAGGCTAATCTCAGAACTCCCCCCCCCCCCTCCTTTATTTTGGTCTTAGAGTTCCTAACGGGAAACAAAATAGTTACCGTCCTCCTTCCAAATAACTGGTCTCTCTCCTTCCCCCTTCCTTACTGCCACACTCCCCTCGTGGACAAATGAAGAGTACACTACGGCCTACAGTAAGGTTAGTGTAAGAATCAGCCTTACCCACACTCTCCATAGGTCGTTAATTGCTTACCTTGTTGTAGGGGGCATTTCAGACGGCCCTTTAGATTACGACTGTGGGTACAAAAAGGGAAAAATTGAGATGCTGGTAAGATTAACCTGGAAGTAACTGAGTCTCTGAATTACTAAGTAGTCCTTTAAGATAAGGTTATGGAAACAGACGCTGTAAGATTTGCATTTAAAGAAACTTGTTTTCGAACGTGAAATACTGTGAATGCTGTTTTGCTTTACCATATAAGCCTAATATGATCAAATTTAAAAGAAAAATATATGATTGTCAACAGTATGGGTGAGGAAAAAATTGGCCTTCGAAAATTTTGACCTCCTCAGTTTGTGTCGATAAGAACAAGCGGAATTCAATGACTTCATATTAATTCAATAAATTTATGTGATATATATATATATATATATATATGTATATATATATATATATATATACATATACATACATACATACATACATTTATATATATATATATATATATATACATATACATACATACATACATACATTTATATATATATATATATATATATATGCATATATATATATATATATATATGCATATATATATATATATATGCGTATATATATGTATGTAAATATATCTATCCATCTATTTATCTGTGTATATGTGTATATATATATATATATATATATACAGTATATATATCGCAGCAGAGAATTGAATATCACCAAATGGCGCCCCCTAGAAACAGAGAACCAACTTTATACATAAGTTTAAAAGAAAGTCACCCGAATTTCATCAACTTTTCCAATTCAAAAAACAGCGTCCGAGAATAAAGCTTTTTCGAGGGAAGGGAAAGATGGGGAGATGAGATCAAGGAGAGAAAGAAAGAAAGAAAATGAGAGTAATAAGGGAAGGTAAGGGAAACGAGCAATTTCCTTTAGGTTTTTTTTTAAGTTTCTCTTTCTTTTTTCTCAAAGGATATTTGTAGCCACTTTTAACTGATCAGTGTCTAATAGTGTTTGTCATAAAATGAGAGAGAGAGAGAGAGAGAGAGAGAGAGAGAGAGAGAGAGAGAGAGAGAGAGAGAGGTTGGGGGGGGAGGGGGTGGTAAGATAGGGATGAGAGAGGGACTAGTCTGAAATTTTTTGGAAGCCCGGATAGCTCGTTCCGTTCCAGTGGGCCTGTAGTTTGTTGCAAAAGTTAGATTGGACGGCAAAGTTGTGATGAAGACTTGGAATTTTCTGCAATTGATCACAAGGAAGAAGTCCACTTGGCGCCGCTACTTTCTATTAAATAGGAGGGTGGTATTTTTTTCCTATGAATTTTAAAACGCGGCCTTTCAGAGAGTATCTTTGATATATATTTATTCGTGCGGGAGTATTTTGTTTTATCATGATTAAGCTGAATTAAAATATATTTTACGTTAAATTTCTAGCCTTTTTTACTCGCTATATTTATGTTTGGTCACTTTTTCATTTAGTTTCATATTATATCTTAACGCTATTTCACGACTACAGATCTTATTCTTAGTAACCTTATAATTTTTTTTTTAAAATATAATCGTTGCGAGGAAAATTATCTTCTTATAAAATTAGTTAATTAACTTTTAACTCGATATAAGAATCGGAGAAGGAAATTCGGACAATTTGATATCACTTCTTTGGCCGTCCACAAGCTTGCCTCAGCAGGTCAGCTGACATTAAACGCTGGAGTCCAAACTAAAATCCTGGGTCAGGAAATTAGTGGCTAAGTTTGAAGATTTTAAAAAGATATTTTTCATTGCTACCTGATACCTAGTGTAGATAAGGTTTTATGGAGGGAAATTCGTCGTGCACGATATCCGGCTTTAGAGAAATCCGAGATTAAAAGAATTATCCAATATTTATATTTATATCACTCTTTGAAGAAGGGATTCAAAGGTCTTGGGTTTTGATGTACTACGTCGGCTTATGGCGTGATAAAGGAATAAAGAAGATCAAGTACCAGTGAGTGGGGGTATAAAGAAGAGGAAAAAGGGATGTGATTTAAATAATCTAAGAACGAAGTAACCTACGGTGCTATACTTTGACCATTAGCCTTGACTGCGACATAATTACATTTTCAATATGTATGTCCTGAAGTGATTTTTTTTTTTTTTTTTTTTACTAAGATTGTAAAGGGAGTTAGTGAAATGGGAAGCTGTAGTTATATAGGCCTACTTAAATTTTAAATTTATAATGTACTAATGCGCCTCCTATAATACAATGAATTAATGTTTGTTTTTCTTTCTTTTCAGGTGAGTTGAGTATCCATTTTCTTCTGTCGAATCGTAATCATAGGTAAGTCCCGTCTTCAGCAGAAATTCTTGTTTTTTATTTCATCCAGGAGCAGAAGATAGGGGAAAACCTCATCTAGGTAATCTAATAAGCTTAACTTCGATTTTACTACTTTTTAAAACCTCTGAGATCCCCCCCCCCTCCCCTTCATCCACGACCAAAATTTACACGACAGTAAAATGGTATATATAGTTTGCTCCACATTTTCCCACGCCGGTGTATATTTTTCTTATTCTAATTCTCTAGAATATTTAAATATTATTTCGCTTCACCTGATCCTCTCTTTCACTTTGTCTGTTATATGGTTATATCTGTCATATCCTGATTTTCTAAATAGGGATTTAAATTAAAACCAGTTTAAAATTATTTACTCATTAATGTCACCGTTACTTTTTAAATTTTTATTAGTATATCGAAGAACATTCTCGCGTCATATAAAATTATTTTAGACCGCTAACGTTTATTTTGTCTAAACTACACGAGGAAGAAACCCAAATTTGACGTAAACAACAATCTAGCGCGTAGATCCGACAACACGTGGTGTAGCAATTAACTAATGAGTGAAGTGAGTACTTGGCAAAGAAGGTAGTTAGTAACACGCGCAGCAGGCTGTGTTAAAAGACGCGTGTTCTTCCACTTTGGTGTGAGGAGGGGAAGACGATAAAGAGAGAGAGAGAGAGAGAGAGAGAGAGAGAGAGAGAGAGAGAGAGAGAGAGAGAGAGAGAGAGAGAGAGACTGACTTTAAGGGGGGAGGAACGCCTATTTCAGTAAAGAGCAGCAACATGTGAGAGAAAACCTGCTAGCCCGACACTCAGCATCTTACTTGATGGCCAGCGCTGGCTCTGACGTAGAACAGCATCAGCATCGCTCTATAAAGATCATCCGTTAAACTCGGAACTTCGGAAAGTGAGCTCTACAGGAACACGGTCTCGGGTCTTCATTTTGACACTCAAGACTAAAGGTCTTCTTCATGGGCCTGTTGGCGATAGGGCGTCAGGGGTCAGGGGTTTGCCCCTAGGGTTAGGGGAGTCAGGATAGCAGGTTACACGCTTACTGTAGGGGCAGCAGGGCTGGCTGGAGGCCAAGCTTGGTGGCCCAGGCTTAATATTTGGCCACGCTGAGCACATTTGGCCGCTTTATTACCGCCGCCCGCTCGTTACGATCCTGGCCGAATATTGCAGACGACGTACGAGGAATTCTGAAAGGATTTCTAGGTCTCAGGACGGCAGGAGATGGCCGCCCTTCGGGACTATGGAGCTAACTGGGGCTCACGAAACAGGCGATGTCCGATGTCTTTTAAACGAAACTGAAAATTAAGAAAATTCATTTTGGGGTTTTATAAGTAGACAAAAATATTATTTATCTCCTTTAACAACCCATTAATTCCAAAATTTAAAAAAAAATTACCCTTTGAATTTAAATTGAAAAAATTATGTTATTCCATATTCTTAATTGTTCCCTTTATTTTTTTTTTTTTGTGGTTACTTTTGTTATACTTTTTTAGGGAAATGCAAATATTCATTTGTACTGAAATTAATTCAGAACATTTTAGTTTTTCATACAGGTGATTTTTACGCTGAAGTTGCTGTTTTGATACAAAAGAAATTTATCGAAACTTAAATCATATTAATTTTTTTCTATGCTTATACTAATTTTTTATGTAAATACTCTCGCATGCTACTCTATTCTTTCGATATGAAACTTTTATGGCTTGCATACAAATAATATATATATATATATATATATATATATATATATATATATAGTGTGTGTGTGTGTGTGTGTGTGTGTGTGTGCGTGTGTATATATATAATATAAATATATATATACAATATATATATATATATATATATATATATATATATATATATATATATATATGTAGGCGTATGTGTGTCTATAGAAAACGTGTATTGTATTCACTTACATTACTTATTTATAATGTTATTGTTAGACAAGAACGTCTGACTATGTTTAGACTAAAAGCAAAATTTCCGTTCTTAGCCTAGCTCGAGGGAGACACTAGTCACGAAATGTTCCTAAATAAACATGGCTGGAAGACCCGTTTTCTGTGATTCACCTCTAAGCCTATGGCTCAGGATATAAGCCTATGTGCGTTGCCTTGTCTACATTTTTGTGGCATTATTTTCAACGAGGAAGACTTTTTCCATGTAGGATCCTTGTTACTGTACTTTTATTTTTCTAGTTTAGGCTAATGGAGATATAATCGAACCTAGACTAGTCTAGCAGTTAACACTGATAATATTTATCTGATTCTACTAATAGGACTACTTAGATGACGTAGGTTCTTGTCTCCCCCCCCCCATGAATTCAATTATGTTGACACCGAACGTTTGTCAGCTGTAGGCCTATCACGAAACAAACACCCAGTCTACAGTTGCCACTAGAAAACGCTCGGGCCCTCTGCAAAGACTCGCGTTATCCTGAGAAGGTTTTTTTGTCTTCTTGTAATCCAAGCGACGGAGAGACCCAGTGTGACGTAAACAGGAAAGCGGGTGTTCGTGTATGCGTCTAGGGGTGCGTGATGGTGGAGCTGCCAAAATGACTGGGGTTTGGAGGTGGAGCCTCGGGGAATTAGGTCCGTAGGCCAAAAACTGACATTTTCCACGCTTTGATAACCTCGTAGATTAGCTCATATCGATCTTTAAGATATCATTGAGCAAAATGGTCTTGTTATTTACCAATGATATCTTGTTGCGTTTTGCGAAATTAATTTTATTATTATTATTACTATTATTATTATTATTATTATTATTATCGTTATTATTATTATTATTTTCTATATCATCACCGTAAAGCATTTTGTATTATACTCATATTGTCATATCAAATTATTTTGATATCGTATTTATGATGTTCAATAATTATTTTGATCTTAATATATCAACCGAAAATTTCCTTTACAACTGTTAATGGTCTCAAATAGGCAGTGCTGTCTGAAGTAGGCTACTTGTCCTGTTTTTATGTAAATGTATGTACATTACGAAAATTAATTTTGTTTTTAATTATGTTGGTAAAGATACTTCGCAAATGTTTTTTGACCAGCGGTTAATGACAATGAACGTTTATACGAAATGTGTATATTTGAATAAAAAAAATGTTCGTGAAAAAATTATGATTAAGTACTATCTTTGGCTTTTAAATGCTAGTAAAGGTCCTGTTTTAAATTATCTTGATAGCAAGTAAATTGGAGGAGAGAGAGAGAGAGAGAGAGAGAGAGAGAGAGAGAGAGAGAGAGAGAGAGAGAGAGAGAGAGAGAGAGAGTTGTAGTCTCAAAAAATTGGTGATTCCTGTGGACACCATTAGCATACATTACCGACTCATTATTACCTCAATAAGTGTCCCAACTAAATATAAAAGAGGAAGTTATTGAGTTGCTCTGGAGAGAAATTAAAGTTGAGAGCGTCGTCATTAAGGTAAGAGAACAGAGATTAGACGTCTTAGTAAAATAAGAAAAGGTTGTTTTGCCCTATCGTTTTAGGAGCATGGAAAGAGAGAGAGAGAGCAGTTCAACGTTCACAAAAGAAAAACGATAAAGATTCGAACTTGTCACTAAAGGTTTTTCTTTTAGTGTGAACCGACAATGGTAGACAGAGTGTCACCAAACCAAAGAATAGTCATCAAGAAGAACAAGAAAGGGCTTTCTTTAGAGTGAACTGACAAGTATCTAGGAGGGATAATGAGAGAGAGAGAGAGAGAGAGAGAGAGACTCGGAATCCTTGAAAGGGCGTAGCAGGCCGTTGCTTAGGGAAGCGAAATTGCTGTGTTTTGCCTGACCCTATAATTCGATCGTTTGTATTCGCGAGAGTTGTACCGTCTCTCGGGGACCTTTCGATAAATTAAAGGAACTGCTTACAACCCTGCCCTTCGGTCTTCCTTCCTTAAGTTTTCATTGTCGCCGCTAGCTGGAGACACCGGTCCTTACTAAACACTGCTTGTTTCTCTCTTTTTCTGTGTATATGTATATATATATATATATATATATATATATATATATATATATATATATATATATGTGTGTGTGTGTGTGTGTATATATATATATATATATATATATATATATATATACACACATATATATATATATATATATATATATATATATATATATATATATATATGTGTGTGTATACAGTATTTATATATTTTTTTATATAATTTGCTATTTTGATTATCAAAGGAAATTACAGTTTATTTTCATATTAAGCGTTCAGGTCTCATGGATAAAGCTTTATTAAAAGTCACTAGCATACTCTGTTTATCATCTAAATATCTGTCTATTATATGTATATATATATATATATATATATATATATATATATATATGTATGTATGTATGTATGTATGTATAATATGTGTGGATGTGAATGTTTGCGTATGCTTGTTCTAAACTTTTCTGGCAAATAGCCTTGAGATAATTATATACTAGCAAGTTCTCATTAGATTCTTTTTTTTTTAATTACTTATTAGTGTTGTTGTTCTCGAAGCTTTGGACTGTTAACATTTCAAGTTCAACATTTTAAAGGGGTGGATGCAATTGCTTTAGTATAATATTTTTATTGCCGAGAAATGACAGAATTACTGAAAACAAGTGTTGCCATGATAAGAAAATTTTATTTCATGTTGGTAAAGAATATATTAGGCTACATTTTAATCGTAAATCAACTTTATTTTTCGAGTTCGTTTCCATTCTCTCAGATCATTCTTGCCAAACAAACATATAATATTCTTATAAAGTAAAAGTCTACCATATACATGAATAATCTTTCTTTAGTTTTAAAGAAATAAACACTTAACTAGAAATAAAATTTTGATCAAACTCTGAAAGCGTGGACACTCCTACTTTCAGAACGCTCGTTTGTATTCAACTGTAATTTAATTGCAATAAAATCTTTGGTATCAGCATTGTACCACTCGATTCAGCACCGATGTAATGAGGGTGAAATTGGGTGTAATCACCTCTTAACTATAAAACTGAAATAGGTAAATTGAGTTTTATGACTGAATTTCAAGTTTCAAAATATTTTTAAGTTATTCTCTTCTTCCCTGAGTAAAAGACAAAGATATCCTTTCCTCTATTTTTATATTTTGATTCTTTTCTTATTGTCCTTTTACACAAAAAAAAAAATTGAAAAGAATATTGGCGCGCCAGGCTCTTACAATGTTGGCATATAAGATTTTAACACGTCGAGAAAGGCCTTTTTTCTCGAATGATTCAAAGTCTTGCAAATTCCGATTGATATAAAGTGTTATTTATTAACATTATTATTAATATTACTGATCCATTTGCAAAACAATTTTAAGATAAGACGTGATTTTAAAACTCACATTTCTTTAAATTAAATCTAAAAACATTTTCCTTTGAGACAACTAGAAGAATTTCTTCGAATACAAAGTAGAACATTATCATCTGGAGATTATTCCGAGTTCTGGACTCTTATGTCTCTTGTCGTAGGAGGCAGGGACAAGGGTTAAGTTGTGAGGGGGGGATAGGTGGAAGATAGAGATAATGATATCATCATCAGAATATGCAAGTCACAGAAGTCGTGGGTGGGGAGGGGTCGGGGCCCACCAAGAGGAAGGAGAGAAGTGGGAGAGTAGAGGACGTAATCGTAAGCTTTGAATTCATTTGGCGTGAGTGGACAAGAATGAGGCATATCAGGACAGTTCCTTTGTTGCCATTGTTTGTTTTCTTAATCCTTCCAGAAAGTTACATTCCAATTCGTTCCTGGAAGGGCTGGAAGGAGGTTCTCCTTCTCCTGTTCTTTAATCGGATACCTGCATGGTCTGCCATCTTTTGGTATAATTTTACAATATATAACTTTTACTACTCATTGTTGGAGAGGCAGTGCTCATGGAAAATCTCGTTTTAGCGTTCGGTGAGATAAATTTGACATGTATCCTTGATAAAAGTGTTCTCCCGACATAGTTCTCATTCAGATTATCTAATTTTTTTTTTCGTCACTGGGATATCTTTGTAAGTTGGCTTTTGGAATATTCACCTTGAAGACAGGCAAACAAACTTGGTGAGGATGCACAGGTTGAATATTTGAGAGCAATGTCTTCAGAAAAATGCATCTTGATAAAAACTTCCCTCATCCCATATACACTTTTTGTAATATTTATGAAAAGTTTTGAGAGCTTTTTGAAGTTGAAATACCTTCAACAACATACTTTTGAGCGTCGCATTTTAGATTTTTGCAACCCCCAAACATTCTCTCTCTCTCTCTCTCTCTCTCTCTCTCTCTCTCTCTCTCTCTGAGTAAAGATATTGTCCATCCTATGGCCCCGTGCGCATACAAAAGGGGCATTAGTGTTGTATAGTATCTGACAGACCCGTAATATGTGTCCCCCTCATAGATAACGTGGAGGATGGCCTTAAGAGTCTCTGGTCCTTATGAGAGGTTCTCCTAAGTTATTTTTCCCCACCGCGAAAATTGGATTTACAGAGCATCATTATCGTTGAGGGAAACTATGCTGGTTTAAGTGGGGAGATTATTCTCTCTCCTTTTATTCGTTGGGAGAAACAGTTGTAATAATGTTATCTGGCTGGCAATTTTTCATTTATACACACACAGACATATATATATATATATATATATATATATATATATATATATATATATATATATATATATATATATATATGTATATATATAGATAGATAGATAGATAGATAGATAAATAGATAGATAGATAGATAAATATTTCAATTATAAACAGAGATACGCCCTAGTCCCATACAATCCGGCTCCCCACAGACTGCACGCTCACGCGCAGAAGACGAAAGCGCTTGAATCTATTTTTAGAAGGAACGCTCGTCTAGTTTGCGAATTCGCATAATCTTTGCAAATATTTTAAACTCTGCATCATAAAACTGACAATGAAAAAAATTCAGCCAGAATAAGGACAGAACGAGCGAGAAAATCTACGTGCAAAATTTGGGAGTAGAGAAACAGGAGTGTTCAATGTCAGGTATATACGTGTGTATATATATGTACTATATACTTGATATTGGTCGGGTTTCGCACACTGCCTCGGCCAGGTTGTCACTCGCATAGAAATGACACTCGTTACACCGCCGGCCAATCCGATAGCATCCCGGCTGACCCCGGTAAGTAAGTGCCCGGAGAGGAGAGCCTTTGTACCATGCAAAAGAAAGAGGATTTACCGAAGGAATAAACGTCAAGTAGTATCATCCATGTGTAAGACGCCATGGAATAATGGTGGGGAAGTTACGCTTCGAAACACCAGTCCATTGCACCCATGGACGTTGGGCGCACTCTCTCACATCTCCTGATTTTATTTTCGTCCTCCTTCGTTTCCTTCTTGTTTTCCTCAGGATTCCTTCCCCTCGAACTGAAACATTTTTCTCTTTTTCCCCCTATAGCGGTCTAAGCCCTATTGGGAGCACACACACGCTCTCTCTCTCTCTCTCTCTCTCTCTCTCTCTCTCTCTCTCTCTCTCTCTCATAGAATTTTGATTTTCTTATTCTTTTGATGTGTCCTTCAACCCTCTTGAGTTGTGTTGATTAAATTCTTCTCCCTTGTAAACTGGGATTATAACTTAGGGTTACACCACTGGAATATCCGTGATCAGCCTTTTATTTTCTTTTGTTTGAGTGACTGCCCGATGTCTCATGGCAGGTATTATAGGATGAGAACGAGGGCCTATCAAGTGTGGCTTTCTTATGCTATACCCTTATTCTAAAGTGTAGAATGATGCCCGAGTTTATATCTTTTATAAAAATATATCCTAAGAAATCTCCCAAGAAGTCCCCCTTTTTATGTGTTTCTCATAGAGTTGTCTCCCATGCTTTGTATGTAAATAAAAGTGTTCCATTTCAGCTCTTAAAAAACTTCCCTTTCCCCTTTCTTGTCGCCCTAATCTTTCGTGAACTCTGAGATGTTGGAGAAATATAAAACCATCAAGGATAGGAATATAAACAGTGTAGCCCGGCGAAAAATTATAATGTCCCTAAGGGCCTAAAGAAGAAGAAGAAAAAAAAAATAGGAGGAGGAGGATAAGCGCCTTCGAGGATAAGAAAAAGAGGCAGTCACCAACTCACCTAAATGTCTATGATGCAAAAAGCCGCCATTTCCTAGAGAAAATATTTACTTGAATCCAGCTCGACTCTCTAAATCCCAATCCTTATGTTGCCGCCACTGCTTGCTGACAGCTGGAGGAGTTCCACACCCAAGTACACAACCCTTTTCTTGAAAGTTATTTATTCTGCTGGGCCCCACCAAGTCTCAGAGGAGGGAGGCAAAGGGGGATTTAGGAAGGTAGTCTGCCAGGGAGAGAGGGATTCATAGGGAGGAATATATGTAAGAGTCAGGGATGACTGGGAAGGGTAAAAGAGTGGGAGGAATTAGCAAAAGAAACAAAAACTAAAACTAACAAAAAAGTTAAAACTCGTAATGAAATATTTACAAATTTAAATATAGAATATAAAGCCTCGTAGACGAACAATTCAAAATAAATAGAACTAAAATAAAGCGAGTAACGCAATGAACAGTTTTTTTTTCTTCTTTTTTTAATGAAGAAGGTAGTTGATGAGGAGAAGCTTGGCGATAAAGTAGGTAGTCTTTGTGTGGGCGACGGATAGGACTATGTTTATGTAGGAGAGAGAAGAGTTCGTTGTCGGTATTATTGTCTCCTTTTTCTTATACACCTCAAGAACGAGATCTCTGAGTAAAAGAAAAAAAAATTCAAGATAGCGTAACACGTTTCTATGTCTGGATTTTATGATTTTAAAAACAGTCTAAAGCTTTAAATATAAATTAAACATATTTTTATCAAGATTTAATTGATTGGTTTACAAATGGGAATTTTATAAGAAGTCAAGCGTCTTCGATAGAATAAGTATTTTTTATCAAAGATTAATTAATTGGTTTGCGAATGGGAATTTTATTGAAACAGTGAGGCGCTTCAGATATAGATTTAAGCATTTTTTATTAAGATTTAGTTGATTGTTTTACAAATAGGAATTTAGATTAAGTATTTTTTATCAAGGATTAATTAATTGGTTTATGACTGGGAATTTTATTGAAACAGTGAGACGCTTAAAATATAGATTAAGCATTTTTAATTAAGATTTAATTGATTGGTTTACAAATGGGAATTTTATAAGAAGTCAATCGTTTTCAATATACTGTAGATTAAGTATCTTTTTATCAAGGATTAATTAATTGGTTTACGAATGGGAATTTCATTAAAACAGTGAGGCGCTTAAAATATATATTAAGCATTTTTTATTAGGAATTCATTGATTGGTTTACGAATAAGAATTCTATAGAAAATAATCAAACGCTTTCAAAGATTAATAATTATGTATCAAGAATTAACGCGCTTTCAATATAGATTACGGGTTTTTTTTTCATCTAGAATTAATTGATTACTTTACGAATGGGAAAATCATACCCGTT
>NC_090745.1:93030091-93039087 GCF_036898095.1 Palaemon carinicauda
TTTTTTTTTTTTTTTTTTTTTTTTTTGTATGGATGAAACACTAGAGTAAAACCATCCAAATCTTCACACAAGAGATTGTGAGGCTAATGAATGGTTGATAATATCTCCTAAATTCCCGATTTTCCCCAGTAGATCCTCCGGTGGAACAATGATTTATCGATATGCTATAAAGGTAGACGAAGTGAATTAACGTACCATCAAGTTGGCTTATCGGATACATAAGGCTCTAATAAGAATGTCAAGGATTTGTCTTCATAGTGTAAACGCCAGTTAAGATCTGTATGCTAAATATTTCTCTCAAAAGTTCTAGTATTCTTTCATGTTTTTTTTTTTTTTTTTTTTTTTTTTTTTTTTTTTTTTTCTTTTTTTTTTTTATAGGGATTTATTAGATAGTTCCATGAATTCGTTATACAACCTGAAAGTTGTAATATCTGTTAAATGATTTATAAATTCCTTATTCTTCAGTGGAAATATACCAGAGCATTTCAAACACAGTTTTCTTTTTCAGCAAAACTATGTTATTTTTCCAGTTAACCATCGTTTACTCAAGGAAGGTTCTAGCTTTGTGTTGTGTTTTGGTGTCGCTTATGATATTTTCTCGATAATTTTGCTCGTAGTATCAATCTTGATGCCTTGACTATTACGATTATATAATTTGAACACACTTCATCATGTACATACATATAATTAGTGTGTGTTAATGTATGGTTCTTGTAAATCAAAATAATTTTATCGAAAACATAGGTATTTGTGTTTTGTAGATTTTATATTCTCAAGAATGTTGTCGTCTGTCTATAAGAGATATTTTATTACACCGATCCTATTGGTAAGATATTTTCCAATTTTATTTTTTCTGTTAGATATATAAAACAAAAGCCTCGCGAGCATAAATAAGAAAAAGAGAGTTCGAAGGAGTTAAAGCAGGATCTCGCTTTTTGATGGCTTATCATTTAATTAGGTTCTGTATATGGGCGCCATGTAGTGCTGAGCGAGAGATGTAAGGAGGATTAGTTGTGTGTGTGTTTGTGTGGGTTAGGAATGGATAAGGGGAAGAAACGGGAGGATAAAGGCGTTTGAGAGGATACATATCTTTCGGTAGAAGTGTTATCCAGCTCTGCATGTGGTGGGGACAACCTCCCCCTTCCTGGTCCATTGACAATAGCCCTTTTGGCTTTTACCCCTGCTGAGGCGAATTAGTTCATGTCCTCCTATATCTTTTGTTATTGGTCCCACTGTTACTACTGATGGCACAGCTATAACTACAACCTCCGATGTTCTCTCTGTTTATCTTCTTCCTCCTTCCTTCTTCTCTGGCTCGGAGGCTCCTATTCGTCAGCTATTCCCTGCACCTCTCTGAAAGAAGACTTAGTCCCCTCTCTCTCTCTCTCTCTCTCTCTCTCTCTCTCTCTCTCTCTCTCTCTCTTGAAGATAAAAGCATAGTCAGTCTGGAAAAAGATAGAGTCAAATATAACTTTTGACATACGGCCTTAATTTAATTTTATATGTTTCGAGATGAATTTTATGCTTTTTAATCTTTGTCTTGAATATTTTGTTACGCTTCTTCATGCATTCGTTTGGATGATATTAATCTATGCATTGTATATAAAGAAGGATTCTGTAAATTTTAAATTCTGTGTAATCCTTTCACAATACTATTCTCCGTAATACGATTTTATTATTTTTTATGGCTGTTATGAATTAGCAATTTTTTTCAATTCCTATTTTTTACTTTTTGATAAAAATAAAATTTCAAGGCTTCATAAGAGACTTTTAACATTGGTTAATCCTCTTTATCATCATAATCATAATTATTATCGTCACTTGTATGATCGCCATTATTCTTTTTCTTCTTCATGCTTCTCAGATGTTTTTATATCCGTGTTCATTAAGAATATGGTTTTAGGCAGTACAAGCTTTCATCCGTAAATAGACGTCAGATAATTATTTGCTATGGAAATTAATAGATCGATTAACGAAGTCAGACAGAGTAATAGAGAGCTAAGATTTATTCACGACAATAATAACAAGCCATTACTTGCAAGTAATTGGCTGGGGATTTTAATTAGTCAAATAGAATAAGATTGTGTTTTTAGAATTGCCATTTTATATTACACACCTGCTATTATTATGATGACTTCTTCCCCGAAAGGAAAGGTAGACATATCTTCATATCCAATTCTAAAGTCAAGGAAATTAATTAATTCAAGATGTCTTTACCATTTTTTTCTTATAAACTACGGAAATGTGAAGCATAAATTACATTTTCCAAGATCCATGACACTTCCAAGCCACACCGGGAAATGATGCTGAGGATAATTTTTCGAATAATCCTGAGCAGTGGAATATTTGCTCCTCTATTTTGCCTTCTAATTATGCCCTCTTGCGATTGTAATCTGAAGTTGCTCATCATTATTACCCGTCTGTTGTTAAGCTGGATGTTCTCTGTTATTAACCGGGATGCAGCGCCTTTGTTCTTTTGTTTTGCATTGCCAGTTACTTTCGTCAAAGGGCAAAGTCCGTTTCTTGCCAACGGCTGCCTATTTGCAGTTTTGCTTTCGATGTTTTAACAATGGCTTTGGCAAGATACATTTAACAATGACTTATGGGAAACTTACGCGAGAAATAAGGGAAAGGCTACGTACGTGTTAATCTCTCTCTCTCTCTCTCTCTCTCTCTCTCTCTCTCTCTCTCTCTCACACACACACACAATATCTAGTTTTATATCTCCCGATTGTCCTTTAAACTTTAATTTGTGTTATCTCTGTAATAAAAAGAGAACTCCCACTTTTAATTAGTCTTTTTATTGGCTTAATCTGTAATAATTTGCAAAAGATGTAATAATACTTCATTTTTTGCCAGAGATCTCCAGTGTAAATTCCAACTAAGCTTAATCTCATTTTGATGCCCGAGTTCTGGTCTTATGTTCATAATCTTTCTCTGGGCGTCATTATGTGGCGAAGAATCTTTGTTTTTCCTTTTTATCAGTCATTCTTAACCTTTCATATTTTCGTGCTTCTGAAAGTATGACTTCGATTCAAGCACTTTGTTGTAATGTTAGTAATTTACTTGAAGTTACAGTACAGCAAGTCTTTAAGACGTAAATAAGAATATGTATATTTACAGGTTACACAATAAGTAAAGACAAAGTACAGTTTGTTGGACGATTTTGTAAAGACTAAACCGTGTAAAATTTTTTGTTACACTACGCTTATCGTTAGAAGTTTGTTGGTTATTTAGCTCATCTAAATTTACTTCATAGATCTTTAATCAGCAGTTGCATGAAGTGACTTAGAAAATTAATTATTGTAAACATTTCTTAGACACGAATGAGAATTGATATCGTGCAGTTCTAGATATAAAAACATTATACGTTTTAGCTGTATATAATCATTCCTTTTCATAACTGATTAGAATATAATAGACAGTCGCTTCCCTTAACTTCATTTGGTCCTCTACATTCCATATTTATTACAGTGAACGTTTTTGTTTTCTATTATTTCTTCTGATTTAAGATATCAGTTTAAATCTCACTGCATATTTTTTATCGAAGATCTTCCAGTAGATCAATATTAAGCGGTGTTACTCATTACTACGTTATTTTTAGTTACTGAATTATCTTTCACAAATGATATCCAACTTTCCATTCATACTGTCACGGAATGTTTTCTCTGTTCCAATAATTTATTCCATTCCTCACTGGGATTTCCGTTCGCCCATTTATATGTATAATTATAATGTAGCAATCTCTCTTTATGCATATGTATGAGCATGTTGTATACCACCCATTTTTATATGTAGAATGAATCGAAAGGTATGAACTTTTTCGGAACTTCAAAGACGACGACTTGAGATCGAACAGCCGCAGGAAAACCAATGAAATAATCTTGCTAACCTTGAGATGGGACGCTTGGTGTCGTGGAGGCTGCAAGTGTTCAGAAAGTAGTTTAGTGAGTTTTTTTTATTAGTTTTGTTTGCACATTCGTGTGTGAGGATGCTTAGAGAGAGAGAGAGAGAGAGAGAGAGAGAGAGAGAGAGAGAGAGAGGAGAGCTTTGAATATGTTGGTGTGAAAAAGCCGAATTAAAATGTCTTTGACGGTGGAAGAGGTAGACCTACATAAATATAATTATTATCGGATTAGCACTTAATTCATGCACCGTACATGTGCGAAGGTTTGTATATATTTCTGTAAACTTTTGTGATTAAGAACAAAAGTAGCATCGTTGTCTTTGGTTGAAAGGCCACATAAAGGCCATATCTTTTGTGACATTATTGATCTAGGAGGGCTAAATACATTAACAAAAATCACTTCATATACAAGTTAATTTATAAGAAAATAGAAAAATGATTAAATACAAATATTCCAATAGCTTACACTTCTAAGTATGCATAACGGTTGACCTATTTAAAGATAAGTATTGAACAAATATGAACCAGTCTACCTTTAGTCAAACTCGTCTCTTGAATAACGTTCAAGACTTGATATGGGTCTCAAGTCAGTAAATATTTCCTTTAAACATATTGGTCATGAGGAAAATTTATGGCACTTAAATAAAGGTTTGAAAATATAATTTTCTGACGCCCTAAAGAGCACTGAAAGGTAGTAGATTAGCGTGTAATTATTTCAGTCTGCAATTTAAACCTCTTTCAACCAAGCATATTTTGGCATAACTCAAGCCTAACTGGAAAATGCTTTGTGAACCCTGGTGAAACTGTAAGGGATCTTATTAGTGCCCCAAACAACACCAACAACAGCAAATGCTGCCGTTTTAGTCCACTTCAGGACAAAGGCCTCAGAGGTGCCAATTCATGTCTGGGGTTTTGTCAGTTTTCATCACCACGCTGGACAGATCGGATAGGTGATGGTAGGAGATTTTCGTCTGATCCCTCTAATATAGCTTTACTGATCGTGGCGATACACAAACCCTTTCACCATGTTAAGGTATCCCCACTCAGAAAGGAAGAGACAAATCTGATCAAAGGATACCACGCATAAAAAAAAAAAAAAAAAAAAAAAAGTGGGGGTTCGCCAGGATATCTCGCCAACCATAATGTTAATACTAGATGTCCAAGACTAAACTGTAGGGGAGAAATTAGGAAAAAATATGAAAGTCATTCATTATGATAACGAACCTTTAGATTTGCACGCGATAACTCATTTGATATGCACTTGAATACTGCAAAATTCATATATCGTAAAACTTTTTTCTATTGAGAATAATTAGCAAATTTTTAACAGATTAATTTTTAATATGTCCTCTGCCCCATAATATTCTAATCCTGCTGGGATTGATATCTGTTGCGATAGCATTGTACACTTGAATATTTTTAATTTTCATATTTGTTATAGTTTCTTTATCATTGTAAATTTGTATTTGATTACTCAATCGGTTTTTTTTTAATTCACATCTGTTCTGCTTTGTTTACTTTTTGTGAGTTTTTCTTATATCTTTTCTAATATTCTCCTTTTTCACCTGCACTCATTCCCCACTGAAAGCAATGAACTATTTTCAAATTGACAAGACTGAGAAATAGAGATAACTCTTGCAGATGTCATATCACTCACCGAGGCCATCAAAGACTGAATATCCCAGCTTCAAGTTCTTTGGTGTTACCTCAGCGTAATTTGTCCTCCCCCTCCTTGTCGAAGTAGCCCATTTGGCCGGAACATATATTCTGAGCCTTTCTTAGTAACTTTGTTTATAACACCAGGCCTATAACTAGGGTCCATACACACACCCTTCTCTCAAGGCCTATCGCCTCAAGCCTCTCCTATACCTTAGGAAAAAAAAGGCGCTGACTAAAGAAAACCGCCCGGCTGTTATCGTCTTTAATTTCAGTCTATATATATGTATATATATATATATATATATATATATATTTGTTATAAGCTATATGTATATCTACATATATATTATGTGTATATATATATATATGGGGGGGCTATATAGCATATATATATGTGTATATATATATATATAATATATATATATATATATATATATAATACAAATTATTAATTTTAATACATTTTTACCTTTCAGTTCATGATTATATTTAACATATTGAACTTACACATAACCTCCTATTTGCTTGCAAGTAATCTCCTTGTGAATTGGATTATAATCAAGAAAAATTTCCTTCACATTTTTCCTTTGAGTTATTAAGACTTTTCAATAAATGTATCAAACGACGCTGGACGAATCTTAAAGTGAACTGTTTTTATGATACAAACTTATGTATGGAGTCGTGTGTATTCTGTTTTCTTACGTGCATTGCCAAACAGGCTTACTGATATAGTAACGTCCTGCATCCCTGTAGTACAGGATGAGGTCCTTTCCATATTCATGAGAAGAGGGTTACCCATATGCTGAGGGTTTCTGCCTATTAAAATGTATAGCAATGGGGAGGGTTAATTTCAGCTACCTATTAGTCGAATAATTAACTTCGGCTGATACCAAAACGCGTAGAAGGATAATTCGCATGCAGATTTAATCAAAGTTTCGTGTTTACGCTCGCTCCTTTAGTAGCTGCGCCAATTATAGTATGCCGCTGCTGCCGAAGATTGATGAATGATGCATGAGAGAGAGAGAGAGAGAGAGAGAGAGAGAGAGAGAGAGAGGGGGGGTACTAATGCGTCTCCTCACATGGAGCCGTCATTACAGAATGCAAAAGAAAAAAAGACAAAAAAAAAAAAAAAAAAAAGGAACACACACATGTTCAATTGAAGGGTAAGCAAAATCCTGGATTCATTTATGTGGCCATATGCATTAATAGATGATCTTACTATGTTTTTCGAAGGCTTCAAAATTATTTTCTCGCTAAGAGATTCATGCACACGATTTAAACCAGGCGGTATAATGCACTGTCTGAACGTATTATCTGTTTTGTCAGGAGGTAATACACAGATAGGGCATCTGGTTTTTCACAGAGGTAACAGTAACTGGCGAACATTATTGCGCATACTTTGATATTTTCCTTTTAGCTTCAAGTATGTTGATCGTATAGGTACTTTTTTCGAAGTTCATAACAGTAACTAGTCAGGAGTATAAAACCATTGGTTTAGTAAAGAAAAAACAAGAACGTCCTTGTAAATCAGTATTAAAATCTGTGTTTATGTATATTTTATGTATACTTGTATGTATGAGAGATGGTATCTACAAATCGGTGTATATGTATTTATCTGATTCTTCTTTTTTTTTTTTTTTTTTTTTTCAATTCTATAAATACATTTAAGCATTGTGCCCAGCATCATAGACTGGGCCATGTGGATTTACATGAATGAAGGTACTGTATGTACAAGTCGGTAAGCAGTAGAAGTGAGTGTTTAGATTGTCGGCCGGCTTCAAAGGGCCAGTTGGGGTAGGGTCAGTTGAGCCTCCAACTCGTTTAGAGATTTTTTTCTTGTAAACAGTAGCACATGATACCTTCCTCAGACGCTTTTATTTAGCACCTTAAGTTCTCTCTCTCTCTCTCTCTCTCTCTCTCTCTCTCTATATATATATATATATATATATTGTGTGTGTGTGTATATATATAAATAAATATGTATATATACATACACACACATATATATATACACATATGTGTGTGTGTTTGTGTGGCGTGTGAGTATTTATATTTCATCAATTTGTAGTAATATTAATGATGTATCACCTTTCGCACCTTAGCCTCTCAAATTAATTTAGACATCACTTACTTGCTGCTTCTTATCTATTTAATTTTCTAGCTATTTTTTCGTCATTGCGATGTCTTTGTAATGGACTTACTATATATATTTTTTTTATTATTACTTGATTAGTTTATTTATCATTCTGTCTGTGTGCTTGAATGTCTACCGTATACATTTACTGCCTGATACGCGCTTACGCATGTATACCAACATAAATTTATTTACATATTCACTTTCATGTATACAAAAGTCGTATACATGAAAGTGAATATGCAAATCATGAAGTAAATAGAGTAAGAGTTCCAACAGTACAATGAAGTCTGTCACTCTCGCAAAGGCCAATAATTGCAGTTGGGAAAGATTACAATCCACATTCCTATATTTATTGACTTGGCAGCGAGTTGCAAGGCTCTTACATCTCAGTTACTGTCTATCATGAAACGCTATGGATGTATTGGAACGATTTATGTAGAATTAGTGACCGCCTTTAAGTTCATCACTCTTTGCTGCCCCTCATGATTCCGTTTGGTAGACGTCACCAAGAGCATTTACATTTCTTCAAAGGATGTACCGTCTATGACGAAGAGCTGTCAAGAAATGAATGACAATCGGGGATGAGAAATGGTCTATGTAAAGAACATTAAGAAAGAGAAGGCCAATGAAAAATGAAAGTGAAGAGGATATCGTCTTCAGTAGTGACATAGGAACATCCCCTGCACCGTCTTCTCTCTGTCGCTTTCCGCTTTCCCCCGCAGTCACCAGTTGCACCCGTCGGCCCCAGTTAGCGAATGCCATGATAGAGGCCCTTGTGATTTCCCAGGGGCACAGTAACTGCCTGCCAGAAGAAGTGCCAACTGATGGTGCCAATGATATGAGGGAGACGATGAAGGGGGCCTTAAGGAGAACAAGGAGGATGTTAAAAGTAGTGGAAGGGGACTGTTCTTTAAGGACGGATGAGAGTGGCTTACGAAAGAAAGGCGATGAACAATTTTTCCAGTTTACGTTGCACACGCTCTCTCTCTCTCTCTCTCTCTCTCTCTCCTCTCTCTCTCTTATATACTGTACATTATATATATATATATATATATATATACACACACACATAAATGTATGGTTATATATAATGAGTAAATATATAGATAAAAAATAGGCTGTTCCCCTAAAAGGCCTGACTGACTCCAGATAAAAACCTGTCACCTTCCCCCTCAAAACCCCCAACATTTAACTAACCATTAATATCTACAAACTTAGAGAACAGTAGATATTTCATATAACTTCACAGACTAATGTGAAAATCTTCAAACACATTGTAACATTCAGCGTACC